>NC_058130.1:120902443-121017377 GCF_016433145.1 Gracilinanus agilis | reverse complement strand
ATATATATATATGTATATATATATATAAAAGTGTTAGAATGTATATGACATGGTATTTATTGTATCTTGAAAAAGTAAAATAAAAAACTTTTAGGGAGAGGTTTATTCCAAAATTAGTCATCAGTGTATTTTTGTCACAGCATCAATTAGTTTTTAAAAATAGGTCAAAATAAATGCCAACTGGAAAAAATAAGAATTATAATTTGAAAGGATGATACTGATAAAAAGAAATAATTATAAAAATTCCAACTCCACATATTTTTACCAGTTCTTGGCTTTGAAAATTGAAAAATGTTTAAATTAACACTGGTCCAGATGATCACTTTTAAAGGGAGTGCATTTAAGTCAAAGAATCTTCTAATCAGGACTGAAAATCCCAGAAACTTCCTTGGTCCACAATCACTTGATCTCTTTCCCATTGGAAGAAACAAGAAGAAACCATTTTAAAAGATTAAATTAATTTTTAAGCATCACAGAGGAAGATGAGATAAAATTTATGTATAATACCAATGTACAAACATTGAAAAAAGTACCTCTAAAAATCTTGTTGTGAACAATCTAAAACATATCATGGTAAGAGATTTTATAGATGAACTGGGTAGAGGATGTGGAGACATTAGATAAAATATTTTCAGTCATTTCTATAACCATTTTTTCTTACCATTAATAGCATTGGAAACATTAAATGTGAACCCCAACACCTCAGGGACTCACATGTAATAAATGTAAGAGAGTAAGCAAAATCTTTTTAAATGCCTTAAATGTATGTTAGCTGCTTCTGTGATTCCTAAAGTTAAAAGTCCATTATAGTTTAAGTAAATGCAAATGTTTTTGAATTATGAATACCTGATTCTGAAGCCAGAAAGAACCAAGTTCAAATGCTACTTCTGACAAACTGACTGGCTTATTCTAAGTCCCATAAACTAGCTGAGTGACCCTGGAAGTCACTTACTTCCTGAGTACATTATGCAATTCTTTTAAGTTATACCTTACAGAGAAGTTGCTGAACCACATCAAGAGAGGGAGGGAGCTTCCTAATCTGGGTGTTCAGTGTAACAAGACAATCACAGATCCCATTGCTATTCCTATGTTTGAATTTCTAAGTTTCACATTTCATGCGAGATGTGGCAGTCTATGTTTTTATGTGTTCATAGTTCTACTCAAAGCACAAGACATACTTGAATAATTATCTAACATTAATGAAAACTTAAATAATTCAGGAGTTTCCCAACTATTTTTGCTTGTAGGCATTAGCTATCCCAAATAACTATTTTTGTACATATTTAGTGAATGTCAAAGATAAATACTTGAGTATTTATCTGAAGATAAGCTAAAGGGTAGTCATTTTCTGAAGGAACAAATTCTATTATAAATACAGAAATTATAAAAAGAATTGATTTATAAATTCCCTCATATTGTAATTGAAAAATCCTTAGAAATATTGATGCTATCAACTTTAAATAATATCCTACAGAGAAGTCAAAATGATCAAATTTCAAATTACCACTTTGATTTTTCCATGTCTTGTAAAGTGATCAAGATTCTTGGGGATTTGTTAAGGTAAAATGTTATTGAGTTTTTGTGAAATATGAGCGCTGTTCAAAAATATAGTAATCCAGGGAAAATATTTTTTCTAAAAGCAGAGTAGCCTGAACCTTTTTTAATCATCATGGAAATTATGCACAGAACATGACAGCAGAGAGAGTGAGTTGAGACAGCCCATTTTAATTTTTATTGATAATATGATCACAGGTGCATTTTAATCATCTCACCACATTGCTTTCCCGATTGACTGTCACTAGTAATTTCATACGACAAGCATGTTGCCCTTATGACATTACAAATACAATCTGGAGATATTTAGAATGCTCCTTGACATATAAGTGGGTCCATCTTTTGTAAGAGTATAGCTAAAGAAGTAAATGAGCTTAGTAAACCATATGCCAATCATCTCAATGATTTAGAAGCAGTTAAAGGCATGAATAACATAATTAGGAACATAGAAGTTTTCACAATTAGGAGATCTGTCATTCTCATAATCAATCAGGATTTAAAAGGTGAAGTTAGGGATGGCTTGGTCAAGGAAAACATCTTGATATTATCAAGTGGACATGATAATTCTTCAGTATGTTGTAGTAGAGGAGATTCCCTTAAATCTCTAGTTAAGGAATGACCTCCAGGAATTGATGCAGAGTGAAAGGAGCAGAGCCAGAAGAACATTGTACACTGAGACTTACACTGTGGTAAAATCAAAGTAATAGACTTCTGTACTAGCAGCAATGCAATTATCCAGGACAGTTCTGAAGGACTTATGGAAAAGAACACTATCCACATTCAGAGGAAGAACTACAGGAGTGGAAACACAGAAGAAAAACAATTGCTTGAACACATGGGTTGATGAGGACATGATTTGGGATTTAGACTCTAAATGACCACCCAGTGCAACTATCAATAATATGGAAATAGGTTTTGATTGATGACACATATTAAAAACAGTGGAAATGTGCATCGGCTAATGAGAGAAGGGGTGTTGGGGGTGGGGGGAGTAAGAACATGAATCATGTAACCATGGAAATTTTTTCTAAAAAATAAAAATTCAAAATCGTAGTAAAAGAAATCTCTAGTTAAAAACTCTTTTTTCCACTATCAACTCAGAATGTGATGAACAGAAGCATCATTAAGAAAGGCTTCAGAATAAAGGCAATAAATTCTGATACAGTGCTAGAAGATGAGCAATATTCCAACAGGTAGAACTGGATGTGGAAGAGATTTTATGGATAATGAAACAACAAAGAATAGGTTCGGAGGTAATGAATTATGAAACACAGCCTACAAAAGACCCAAAGGACTTTTTTATAAGCTTTTATGAAGAATTTATTTTCTTCCCTTTCTCCTATAAAGCTATTGAACATCTTAATTCTATAGTATTAACAATTAAGAATACAGAGCCTAGGGAAAATAAATTCTTTTTAATGGGGAATATTAATTTTTTTATATCAGAGACTTGGAAGCCTAGGGAACCTGTCTTAAAATATATATATAGAGAGAGATATACATATATATATATATTTGTGTGTGTATTTAAATTTATAATTGCAAAATTTAAGTTAGAGGACAGTAAAAATAAGAAGTCAAATTTCCTCCCATGTAAATTAACTGACTCACTTATATCTCTAGTTAAGAACCCTTGCTCCATCATTAAGTTGGAATGCAATGAACAGAAGTATCATTTCATAGGAAATGACAGAAATGTAGTAGAGACAAAAAACAAGCTATTAAAGTCATCAAAGTAATAGAAAATGAAAGCAAAAAATATCAAAGTCACTATGCTTTAAATGCCTTTCTATTTATGAATCATATATATGATGCAAATGCTTTCAAGTGTGAGAATCTTGTTGTTCCCTAAAGTTCATTCCACATAAGCCTTTTGCCTTTTGCTGATTTTGTGAGATCAAGGGATGTTAAAATGTGTCAAATATTCATCATTTCAGGACTTTCTTGCTTTCACATACACAAAGGAACTTGTGAGTCAATGATATACGCTACATAATCAAAACATTTTTTAATCTACTGAAAACAAAAATTGTAGGCAAAGCATAATCAATGCAAAATCCATAATCTTAGCTTTAAATCTCAAAGCAAGATCAATTAGATGTTAAAATGGCACAAAAGCTCCAAATATAAATGAACTCATGCTTTAAAAAATTCAGTTTTAAGCATAAAGAAGGCATATATGAGAAAAATCAGCAATGCTTAAATATCCCCACAATTGCCAGTTGAGCAATTATGGAACTACCATCCATTAGACTATTCCCATCTTTCATCAGCACATTTAAACTTTTAGTTTATACAAACTTTAAAAGTAATTAAATTCCTGAAGAGTAATAGTATTGGTTTGTTTATTAGGCTACTCAGTTGGGGCTGGAAGGGGTCATAGAGAAGATGAGCATGGATGGCAATTAAGAAACTCTTTTGACTATTTAATTGGTCCCGAGTAGATATTGAGAAGCAGCAGAAAAACTAGAATTGTGAGTTTGGAAAGGTGAAACCTGAATTTTTCAATGTCCCAATACATTCCTCCTTCAAGAATTAATTCTAACCTTAGTGGTTTTATTACTTCATAGTTAAAGCTTCTTAACAGGAAGAAGTACATAACACAGGAGACTCAACTAAATATTTGTGAAGAAACCATGTTGAGAACTCTGGGATAAAATTATAATAAGATTTAATTGTTTTAAAACAAATACAGCTCCCAAATTTAAACAAAGTCAGTTTGTACTTTGCAAGAAAGGATTTGCTATATCTCTTTTAACAGAATAATATTCTCTCCAATGCAGAGTAAAATATAATCCTAATATTTATATTTGATACAATTTGGAAGAGAATAGAGGGGCAGGAGAAATAGGTTCAAACCCTTTCAGACCTCAGAGTTTCTGTGATTTTTTTATATCTCAATGGAAGAAAAATCCCTTAGCTAATACCTCTGCCTAATATAACATTTGGTCAAATTCCAATTTATTTATATTTCTTTGTTCCAGAATCATCCAACTCTATCTAGGAAGGGAATTTTCCTACTCATTTATACCTTCCAGGAGGCATTTTCTTTATCTTGTGGTAAACTCTTCTTATTTCTCTCATTTTCTATCACTTATTGTGGCTGTATCCTCTAATTGCCTATCCACCCTGTCAATATTCTTTATTTTAGAGTATCATGCCTGTAAATAATACATACCTCTTATGATTCTTTAAGGCAAAAATCCCTCTGAAAAGTAGTTGTGTTGTACTGTGCAAGTCATTTAAACTTTATGAGCTTTGGCTTCCTGATTTATAATTTAGAGCTAATAATTTCTTGATGTTGTTCAATCATTTTCCAACTCCCCATGAACCCATTTGAGGTTTTCTTAGCAGAGATACTAAAGGGATTAGCTATTTCCCTCTCTAGCTCATTTTAAAGATGAGAAACTGAGGCACACAGGATTAAATGATTTGGCCAGGGTCACACGGCTCATAAGTGTCTAAGGCCAGATTTGAGCTCAGTAAGATGAATCCCCCTGACTTCAGGACAAGCATTCTTTCCGCTGTGCCAACTTGTTGCCTTGGGATAATAATATTTGTCATCATATAATGGATGATATGCTTTCTTTCTTTTTTTTTCTTTTCAAAAACCCTTCTGTCTTAGAATCAATATTAAGTATTGATTATAAAGCAGAAGAGAAGTAAAAACTAGGCCTCTGGGGTTCAGTGATATGCCCAGGCTGAAATTGAACCCAGGTCCTCTCAACTCTATTCACTGTACCATTTTGCTGTCCCTTGACGATATGCTTTCTTATTCTACTTTTTTTTTTCACTGTTTGGATGTCTTAGTCAATCATTTGACTAGGGTTCTCACAAAATGAAGAATAAAAGATAAAAAGCCCACGAATTATACTGGTATCAATAAAATAGTAAAAATATCAAAAATAAGGTAGGGGATGCTTATGGAGATTTATGAAATTATATGAAAAAAATTACATGGGGGAAAGTATATAGACTCTAAGATAAACATTAGTGGAAGAAATATATACACATTAGATTATAGCTTTGTTGAATGTTTATGTATCATGTTTGTAGCATACCAGCATCAGGATAATTGTAGATATCAACTATGGTAAGATAAAGAAAGGACTTTGTAAATTATAAATTATAAATATTAACCATTATTAATGCTAACTTGAAAAGAGAGTTATTTTTATGAATAGAAATTTGGTTGTTAATCACTAAGCTAAAGTTTCCTCCAGGGAATCAATGCATAATTTGATTCTACATAGTCAATAAGGAGTCAATCCATATTTACAGGTTAGAAACTCTTTGGATTGTTATGTATAATCTGCTAAAATACACTATTTGTGAAAACAGATGACTTTGTACCCATGAAATTCATAGAACTGTTTAAGAGTGAAGCACATGACCATAGAAGATTCAGTGTAACCAGCTATTCTGTGAACCTTCAGGATGGAACTTTTCCTTCTGTTATACTGGATTTCAATGGATATAGTCTTTCTATATCTGTCCCCTTCATGATTTTGTTACCTTGAGGTATCATTTCCACTATTCCAAAAGGAAAAGTTTTATTTTTTTTCCTTTGTCCACACATAAAAGTTTTCTAACCCTTTCAGTATTTCAGGAACTTGTCTTTGGATCTTCCCAAGTTCCATGATTTTCTTGTGTCCTGATCATTTTTTGTAGTATTTGGGGTTTCTTTACACCACATATATGTTCACAATATGTGACTATTTTACGTTTTATTTGTTATTCTTTTTCTGATTATAAACCCCATAGTAAGGCTTCTTAGTAAAATTTAACACATTAGGCTGATCTCATCCACAGTAATTTTATTCCATATGATTCTGGCTCTTTAGAATGAACACTGAACTTGGAATATGATGGTTTGGGTTCAAGTCCAGGCCTTGACACATCTCAGATATATAACTATGCACTGACCAGTCATTAAAGCCCCAAAATAGAGCATAAAATCTTATAGAAATGTGGGTTTTTACCATCTCATGGATGTATATAAAATGCACTACCTATATGAGCTGACCTCAGTGCTGTGCTATGCTCTACCTACTCACATAGCTTTTGACATCCCTTTCAGTATATTTCTAAAATTTGACAATTAACTGTCCAGAAAAGCTTATTGTTATTTGCAAACATGGAGATTTCACTGTAAACTATCTTTCAGATCATTTTTAAAAATACAAAAGAAACTCAAACTATATGAAAATTTCAACTGTTGCTTTAAACTAATGGATCTTTTTCCCTCCTTATCTCCCTCCTCCTTACTATATCTATCTTCACACTTGTCATGTTCTGCCTTAATTCTTTATCCAGCTAGAATTCTTCCCTTTGTTTTCATTTCTAGAAGTATTTATTGTATACTTTTAAAAATATTTTATCTTTTTCTCTTAATTTCACTTTTATGATGAAAACTCTTTGAAAGTGAGTACTGTATTGGATCATAGGATTCAAAGAAAGATGAGTTCTTAAAAATAATCTAATACAATCCTTATTTTAAACATGAAGATACTTCGTTTCAAAGAGTTGAAGTGACTTGTCCACTGTCCCATATAACCATTGCAGGATGTATAGAGCAGTAAGATCAAGAGTAGTTTAATTCCCCTGGTTCATCATGATAAGGCCAAGCAATAATAATAAAAAGCAAATAGCTGTTTAAATGCTATAATTTTAGGACTTTCATTTGAACATGAATGTGGACTCTACAAGGGTAGATCTATCAAATAAGAATTGATTATTTAAGATAGCCTCTGCATTATGCAAACCTGAAAGCAAAGTATGTAATTTAAATCCAGGTTATAAACTTGAGCTCCACCTGGGGTTCAGTTAGATTTGATCATTTATAATATCTCTGATCAGGGAATCTTTGCCAGAGCCTCCAGTCTTACTTCATTGACATTTCAGTAAACAATGTTTAAAAAGTGGAAATGAAATTCTCTTCCTTGGGTCTTTGATGACATGTTTTCAAAGAGTTTATAATGAATTAGGGGAAATACATTCATGGTGGTCATATTTGAATTCTATTCTTGTTTCATTATATATTAATATTTTTTGTCAGTTTTCATTCAGCAGCATTAAACCTGGATGTCTTTGTACGTATAATAATGTACACTGACATAAACACTGAAACATGGTTAGTTATCCCCAAGAGGCAGTTTATCCTTTGAGAACAATTCTATTTGCTTAACCAGATAAGACTTTCTTGAAAAATAGATTCAGAAATAACAATTATAACAATATTTTAGGATTTTTCTAGTATCTATTTTTATCATCTCACTAATTTGCCTTTCATCCCTATAAGCTAAAAAGAGATAGATATTATTTGATAGATAGTAAGAAAATGACGAAATCCAAGATGGTGTAATATAAGAGTTCTTAACCTGAGGTACATGACCTTTTTTCTTTTTTTTTTTTTTTTTGGTAACTGTTCTTCAGTGTAATTAGTTCCTAATATAATCCTATAAAACCTTGTTTAACACATTGAAAAATATCATTCTGAGAAATCTATATGCTTTCTGGCAAAGGAAACCATGGAATATAAAAAAAAAACCCCAAACATTATAAATCCCTGACCAAGTGAATCACTTATAGTGGGAAGATAGAATTCAAATTCTTCAGTATTTGATATAGTCATATGTCTGATTATATGTGCTTTTATTAAAGGGAAAATATCTTTTAATGGGTTGAAGTTGTTTTTCATCAAATGGAAATTCATGCAAGTAAATAAAATCTATGTCTGAAGAATTTTACCCATTTGCCCCTAAATCCCCCAAAACAGGGACATCATCTTTCTATGTCTGTGATTAGGATATACATAGAAAACTGAGTAATTTTGAGAGACACTATCATATGTGTCTTTTCTCATTGCTCACCACCCAGACTCTAACCTGGTGAGTATATATATGGCTGTACATACAGTTCATACCCAATAAATGTTGCCCAACAATGAAAAGTTTCTACTTCTTGTGTGTTCTGTATTGATGTTAAATTGAGTTTCCAAAGAACCTCATAGTTTCCTAGTAGTATTAGTCCACTTTGGATGGAAAACTCTCCCAAGAAAAACAATGCATTATATACTTCTTTTATCTGACATGGGCTCATAAATAAAAGATTAGAGGGTAATGAATTACAATTTGTAAACATTAGAGCCAAATAATAAGCACTGATTGCTAAAAAACTACAATGAAAATAGATATGTACAAACCAGAAGTGATCCTACTGCAATAAATATCTTAGAGGATACTGTATATCAATAACAATTCTCATGCTATCCTTTGAATATCAATTCATGTTTGCATAGTTCTTGGCTAGGATGAAATAGGAGAACAGTTTTCTAACATGGAAACAAATAAGCCTGTCAACACTTCACTTTTTTCCCATTTCTCATTTACACAGCTTTGTTGATTAGTTGTGATAAAAGAATGCCTTTTTCCTAGCATTTTTTTAGTGGGGGAGGGAAGAAAAATAGGGTATCATTTGAAAATTCAGAGGGGAGAGGACATGATTAAAAGTTGTCTTAAATTATGTTGATCATGTTTCCAGTGCTTATTGCTTTTGAAGGCTATTTTTTTTTAAATTTTAAGCTAAGTAGTCTAATAATACTGGAAGTGTGGCATAGACTGGCACACTTTCTGGCAGCTTTGTAAAATAGACCCTGTATACTGAATCCCATTATCTGTACTGTTCAAGTATGCTTCACACACACATAATTACCACAGATGATCCAACTTCTATGGTAATTACTTTATTAGAATAAAATGGGAACATGGCAGCATGCGACCTAAGAATCCTCTGGCAATACAAAGATAAGTATAAGGAAAACACAGTTTTTCTAAGTCTTCTAAATCCTTCTTGAAGGCTCTGCTAAAAACATTTTGGATTTCTGGGATTTGGGCTGTTTGTGATAGCGATTGGTGCTAATTATTGTTGATATTATTCCATGGAAGTTTGAGATTTATTCTCATACTTATCAACATTTTTGATCTGTGGATATTTCTATCTAAACATTACACAGTACTGTAAATAATAGGTGTTAATATTGTATATGCATACTCCTTTTCTTTTCCTCATGGGGTGTGACTTTAAAATTGGCAGATGAGGGGACAGCTGGATAGCTTAGTGGATTGAGAGTCAAGCCTAGAGATGAGAAGTTCTGGGTTCAAATCTGGCCTCAGACACTTCCCAGCTGGGTGACCCTGGGCAAGTCACTTGACCCCCATTGCCCACCCTTACCACTCTTCTAACTAGGAGCCAATACATAGAAGTTAAGGGTTAATAAACAAACAAACAAACAAACAGATAAATAAATAAATAGATGAAATTGGCCAATGATCCAAAAACTATCCACAGAATTTAACACCATTACTTCATCACATGTCCTCACCAAGTTATTATCCATCTGTCTATCCATTAATGCTCATATACACATAAACATAAATAGATTCCTACAAAGAAGTCTTCCTTTTATTTATCATCATTGCATGGAGGACATTTTGCATCTCCCACAGAGATATTGAATGTTAGACTAGTAAATTGGTTGGATTTGGACATATTATTCTCTTTTAGCTGAGTACTGGCCTAGAAAAGTTTGGAGAGTATCATTACCAAATAAACTAAATGAAAAAATGATTTGTCAAAAGATACTCACAAAGATTATTTTCTAAGTCTCAAAGGAGATGAGATTTGGAGTGGTGGAAGGCATGCTTTCAATGACTAAGTATATTTTCTTGAAGAACTGAAGCATTCATTCACCCTGCACAAGTAGGTATAGTTTTATATATAGTCATTAGTATGTGACAACTTGTCTGATGTTATTTCAAGACCACTAAATCATTTCTGATCCTTCCTTCCCTGATCCTCCACAAGTCTATCTAAAAGCTGTTGGTTGGTGCCTGCAGTTTCACTAGCAAGACTTTTTCCATTTAACTTAAGGCTTTTGGCACATATTAAAGAGAAATATTATTCCTGAGAGTGGTCATGTGATAAAATTGTCAACATTAACATTTCAATGTAGGTGAAGAATTTCAAAGGAGGTTTACCATAGGTAAAAGAGATACAGGGAAGGAGAATATGAGCAATCTAAGCAAAATGCTTAAGAAGGAGATGCTACTGAAGCAGGAAAACATTCCAAAAAAGAGAAACTGTTAACAAATTTAGACATGAGTCAATAGAAAGAAAATTCCTTATCTACACATGACACTTTACTTAAAAATTAAGAATTTTTTAATTTTATTTGGTTCTAAATTAACTGATAAATGAATTTTAAAATTAACTTAAAATTTTTTTTCAATTACAAATCCTCCCCTTCTTACTTCTCCTAATCCACTGTTAAAAGAGCAAATGCTTCAATATAGACTGTATAAGTAGAGTCTTGCAAAATGTATTTCTATATTAGCCAAAGATCACAGAGAAAAAAGGATAAAAAGAAAGAAAAAAGGATGGAAGGAAGGAAGAAAGGAAGGAAGGAATGAAGAAAGGAAGGAAAGAATGAAGAAAGGAAGGAAGAATTAATAGAAAAGAGGTAGGAAAAAGTAAATTTAAAAAAAGTGTTCCTCAATAAGCAGATACCATTAGTTATTTCTCTGGAGGTGGATAGCATTTTTCACTATAAAAGCTTTGGAATTGTCTTAGGTCATTGCATTGCTGAGAATAGCTAAGAAATTCACCATTGATAACTGTAAATATTGCTCTTATATACAATGACCTCCTGGTTGTGTTCACTTCACTTTGCAGTAGTTCATATACATCTTCCCAGGTTTTACTGAAACCCTCTTGTTCCTCATTTCTTGTAGCTCAATGATATTCCATCCCAATCATATACCATAATGTGCTTATCCATTTTCCCAATTGATGGATATTCCTTTAATTTGTAATTCTTTGCCACAAAAAAAAAAACCATTTGGGTCTTTTTCCTTTCTTGATATTTTGTTGATGCAGACATCTAGTGGTATTGCTAGATCAAAGGGTTTTATACTTCCTTTAGCTATGGTTCCATATTTTTTTTTCCAGAATGGTTGGATCAGTTTATCAGAATGAATCATTGTCTCATTTTTTTCCACATTCCAATATTTGTCATTTTCATTTTCTGACATATTATCCTATCTGATATTTGTGAAATGGTACCTCAGAGTTATTTTAAAGTATGTTTCTTTCATCAATACTGATTTAGAGCAATTTTATCTGACTATAGATAGATTTGATTTCTTCTTCTGAAAACTGCCTATTATCTTTGGTCTACTTATTGATTGAGAAATGAATCATGTTCTTATAAATTTGAGTTAGTTCTCTACATATTTGAGAAATGAGGCCTTTGCCAGAGGCACTTGCTATAAATTTTCCCCCCAGTTTGCTGTTTGCATTTTAATCTTGGTTGCATTGATTTTGTTTGTGCAAACATTTTTAACTTAATGTAATCAAAAGTATCGATTTTACATCCTCATAATACTCTCTATTGGTCATAAATTCTTCATTTATTCATTGACAGGACAGGTATATTTTCCACGCTCCCCAATTACCTTATGATGTCACTATTTCTAAATTATATATCCATTTTGAGCTTATCATTGCATGTGGTATGATATGTTTGCCTATAACTAGTTTCTGTCAAATAACTTTCCATTTTCCCCAGAAATTTTTGTCAAATAATAAATTCTTTTCCCAAAGTTTGGGACTTTTGGTTTTTCAAATACTAGATTGCTATGATCATTTACTAGCCTATATTGTGTGCCTAGTCTACTCCACTGATATATCTATATTTTTTAAACAGTACCAGATTTTTTTATGATTACCATTTTATAATATAATTAGAAATCTTTTACTGCCAGGCCATTGTTTACATTTTTTTCATTGATTCCTTTGGTATTATTGATCCTTTGTTCTTCCCAGGGAATTTGTTGTTATTTTTTGTCTTTGGAGGAAATTGTTTCACCCTGACCTTTTGTTAGTTTTGATACTTCAAGATTCAATTTGAAGTATTACCTGCAAGCTGTTTGGAGTTGAATTTTGGAGTGTTTGAATGACTTTTTGTTACTCTCTCATCTTGGCTACATTCCCTCTTCCCCCTGTATATGATGCGTTAAGCAAAATGTGGATGTATTCTATGATGTAGTCTGGAGAACTGTTTCTTTTGTGAGATATTAGATGCAAATGTGAATTAAAAGAAAAAGGAAAGAGGGATGCTTGAATTGGCTCAAAAATGAAGCTGGACTAGTAAGGAAGGAGAAAAATGTGGCTGCAGATAGCACTGTTCAGAGGCTTATAAGCACAGACCATACTTTTAAAGAGGAATGCTAGTACAAAGACTCTAAATTGTCCAGCAAAGATAAGATAAAAATGGGAGATTGGATTCCATTATATATTATCAATATTCATATATATTCCAAACTTATGGGAGTAAGAGAATTAATGGAGAGATGAACTAAGTATATTAAGCTCAAATAAGAAAATAAATTATTAAGGAAAATTAGTCAGATCACAAAGTAAATGAGCTTTTTTCTTTTGGATTATCTTAGTGAATTTGTCCCTATGTAAGAAAGTTTAATGTTTGGAGTTTTAAAGAGAAGAAAATACTAGAAAAAAGCTTATCAGGCTACCTACTGTATCAAACTATTTTCTATTCCAAAATAGTCATTTTGCAACTGTTTTTCCATACCTCTGTAGGTCAAAACAAAAGGACACAGGCTAAGTTTCAGAAAGCAATTGTTTTTCACCAAGAGAAAATTATTAAAATGAAAAGTTTAGTATGAGAGTAATGCTTTTAAACAAATATCTATTACATACCTACTATATGCAAGATAGAAAAGTCTTAAAAATAATTTAGGATATCTTTTTTCTGGGAGAGATCATGCACAATAATATGTGGACAATAATCTCTAAGAAGTGTAATAGATATAGGCTTTAAAAGTTTAAAAGTAGATTTGTATAAGCATATTAGGGAAAGCCTTTGCTGGAAGTCATGGACATTCTGAATAGAATGCAGGGGGTAGGGAAGAGAGAGCTGAGCAATGGACATTGCTATTTGTGAGGGGTTTGGAGCAGATGTGAAATCAGCAGTCCCTATTTGACCTGGGATCTTGGAGAGTGGTGAAGGTTGTAAAGGCTGAAGCCATCAATCCTGCAAATCAACTCTGAGTAGGGAAGTGACCTGCGTTCTGGTGGACAGTTTGCAGACATCCTTCCCTACCTGGTTACTTTTGGATCATTAGCTGTGAAGGAGGTGGTTCTTGGTATCCTGAAAACGTCTTTGGAACAGTTGTGAGACCCCAAATCCAAGCCCTCTTCCTCAGGTCCTTAGCCAAGCTGTCAAAACCTTGCAGGAGCCAGGTTGGCTAAGGAACTTACCCCTTTTGACTCCAGTCCTGGGCAGTTAGATATAGTTTCACCTCACCCCCTCTCCTATCCCCTCATTTTACAATTAAACTGTTTCCCTGTGAGATTCTGAATACTTTAATGTTCTCATTGTATGTATTTAATACTCTGAAGTTATTCCAGGCTGGGTGGGGCAGAGTGACAGTTAGTCAGGCTTAACTGCCATTTCTGTCAACAGTCATTCCCCTTATAGTTAAACCTGGTTCCCTGGCTTGTAGAGTCCTACCCATAGTCCCTTCCTGTCTCCTATCCACCCCACTGAACCCACAAATAATATTTGAGTTAATTTCCCTGGTTTTCCCTATGAGAGAAGTAATTTCATATCTATTCCTCACTTAAGGTCCTTCTCAGTTCTGTGATTCTATAACTTACCAATAAGTTTCTTTACATTAAAAAGAAAGTCAAGTTTTAGTTAAACAAAGAGTCTGATTAAATGATATCTGAATTAGTTATCAGATAAAGGTATCATATACTTTATGACCTTTAGTGCTTCCATTTCCCTTCTATTTATTTTTCTTGCCAATCACATAATTAATTGGATAGAAGTTGTTTGAATCTGAACCTATGCCTTTCCATTAGCAAAAAAAAAAAATACTGTAAGAAAGAAAGAGGAGTTATCTTCATTGCTTTATTTTCATTTTCTCCATTTTACTTCCCTAAAGATGGAAGTCAACAGCAGAGGTATCTAAAGAGAACTACCATAGAGAGAAATATTCTTGACAACATTAATAAGGAAAAAGGAAAATGTACTCCCAAATAAGTTTCAGAATAATAAAATATATGCACAAAGCCATGTTCAAAAGATGAAAATATATGTTTGTCTACATTTGAAAAGCTTGTTGTGCTTCCTCTCCAGTTGCTCTGGGTTTTATTTCATTACAATTATCATATTGCATGTCTTGGAAAAAAATACTTATAAGTGTTTTCCAAATAATCCCTCATCATGTCTTGTTTTGAATGGTAGTTTGGCTAATATTAGTGTCTTGCCAGATTTCTGGTGAGCAATTTAAATATTTTGGTGTGAAGAATAGTTTAGTAGTGGAGACTCAATACAGCTATTGGCTTAGAGTTATCCAGCTTATGTAAAGCCAATGGATTTAGGCCAAAAATTTCTAGCTGCCAAATCCCAAGATCATTTGATAGCCATGAAAAATTAATGTTTAAAATGACAGACATTTATTATAATGCCTACAATTTACATACGTTTGAAAAATGGGCTTTAACTCTTTTTTTCCTTTCTAATCAATTGAAAATATTTTCTGTAATTTTACAAATGTGGAAAAGTACATCTGAAGGAGCAAGATAAGACATATTAGAAGAAAAATAGTGCCCTCCTTGAAGGAAGGAAATTTCTAATCCTAAGAATTTGCACATTTGTCATTCTTATTGATGTTGGTCCAAACCATGGCTTCCATTGCTAGAGGAAATTTCCACCTCCCAATGTTCATCACCTGTTCTGTGACATAGTCAGAGAGTTTTGTGGGAGACTGGGTAGTTAAATGTCCTGATTAGGTTCAGTTGTGAGACTTGAATATAGGGCTTCTACACTCTAAAGTTCCCTTGCTTCTCTATGCAGATTACTATATTGCTTTTTTGTTTTGAATATATTCTATAATTAACAAATGCTGATTTAATCTGAATTCGTGCCATTCCCTCTATGTGATAGGTCACACACTCTACATTTTTAGAGTGTTTCTAGAATATCAGAAAAGTTAAGATCCTAAAGATGCCCATATAAAATAACAGGTCCTGGAACGACTATGAAGGATCTTTCATTTTGATTATGAGTGAGCCAGGAGCTTATATCTTCTGCTATTACACCTCAATAGAAGTTTAATAAAAGAAATAACTTAGAACTTATTGAACTCGTGAACTCTTTTTCAAGTAGACCCAACAGTGTCTAGGGGAAGACATAATTACATGATTAGGTATTGAAAATTTTAAAAATCTTTTCAATTAGTATGAAACGGAATAAATGTAGAAATCAAACATCACTGAACATACAATTATTTTTATCTTTGTGGTTACATAGCAGGGAGGGAAAAGGGTTCATATTTAAAGAGCAAAGAATAACACCTCTATTTCAGACCTGAACTTCTACTACCTTGAGGGGAAAAAAAAGGAGACCTTTGTCTAAAAACCTCAACAACACATCTTTAATCAAGTCAGTAACTTCCTAATCAGACATGGTTATTTCCTCTTAGTTTATAAAGAATACATACGTGCATTTTGATGATTAAAATGAAATTTTACTTTCTGACAAAAAAGTTTTTAGACTGTTTTTGTCAACTCATTAAACTCCTTTGATTGTATACATATAAAATGGAAGGTCAGCCAATCAGGCAACAAGCATTTATTAAATATGTAGGATGTGCCAGAAACTGTGCTAAGTGCTGTGCATAAAAAGAAATATAAAGACAGAGCCTATACTATAGAAGAGATGTGAAATTAACTGAGTACATATATGAAAGCATACATAAGTACAGTCTAATATCCATATGTATTTATAGATATGTAGATATGCATGTTATTTTATGTATAGATGTTCCACATAGTGAAGTTGTAAGCACTAATAATTTCACAATTTAAATGCTATACATTTAAAAATATTTGAAAATTTATTTAAAATATTATCTTCTAATAATTTAACATAAATTCCATCTTGTCCTATGTCAGTCTAAATTATGGGCTGTAAATGGAGATGAGGGATTTATATGAACCATGTTATAAAGATAGAAAAATAAGATTTAGTCATAGATTGGCTATGTGGAATTAGAGAGAAGTTGAGAATAACACTGGCATTGTGAATCGGCTAATTGAGATAATGGTAATGCCTTTGAAACTAGTGGAAAAAGTAGGAAGAAGGGGAATGTTTTAGGGAAAATGTAGTGTTTTTTGCTTTGATATATTAAGTTTGAGAGGCCTATATGACTGATATCCTTTAAAGATGTAAAAAGGCTGTTGGTGATATGGTACTGTAGCTTAAAGATAAATAATAAAGTAGGATATATAAATCTGGAAATCATATACATAGAATTGGTCATTGGTGTCACTGAAGCTGATTAAATTTCTAAGTGAGTTAATTTGGAGGCAAAAAAATAAAGATTCCTAATCAAAGTCTTGGGAGATACACATAGAAAGCTTAACATGGAGTGAGCTCTAGCAAGACTAATCAGGTACTGAGAGAGATCAGTGACATACAGCCTAAAATCATCTATAATTTCTCCATTTTACAGAGAAGTTAATGAAGGCCTACACAGGTTCAATGGTCTTCTACTTACTTTTAGTTATCTATTTTTACAGCGATTATGGTAATATTATACTTGAAAATATGGGCATCTTTACCAATTCCCTCAATAAACCTCAAATGAGGGCCTGTACTAGGTCAGTCACCAATTATTCATTTTGCAATGCTCTAACTACAATGCAATAGCATTTCTCTTGCCTTCTAATGTAGGAGGCATTTGACTTGGGGAAATGAATTATAGTTATTACAATAGAAGTCTTTTATTAGTAATAAGAATTATTAGAGGTTTTCATTCAGGTTATGCATTTCTTCAATGACAATAGCAATTCAAGTAAAAAATAACTTAGCACTGTTAAAAAAAATCTCCTCGATGATTAGGATTTGTTACTTACTGCCTTTTATATCTCCTGATGACCTCCAATTAGTGATCTCATAAATTCTAGGAGATGGGCTAACCCTATAACCTACTAAAATAACAATATACTATGTGTCTGATTTATTTCCTATTAAACAGTAACAATGAATGGGTAAAGCCTTTTCAAGATATATAGCTGGATATAAAATTCAACCAGGATCTCAAACAATGATAAAACAAAGTAGGTGACATATATATACAGATAGAAAATATGTACGTACTGGAGTATCTTATAGAATGTGATAAATTGAATGTGCTTGTGTCAATGCAAATGTATTCACTTCTCTTTTCCTTCACAACACATATTAACTAGAAGAAATTATTTTCTTATATCCTCTTTTACTAGATTACTAACATAAAGAGAAAATATCTTTTTGTCAATCCAAATGTATATGCAGGAAAGGAAGTTATATTAATAAAAATAAGATAATATCTCTAGGTATTTTCCCTTTCAAATGTAAACATCAAAATACATGATACATTTTAAATAATTTTAAAAAGCAATTCATTATAGAGCTAAGAAAATACTCATAATGTTTTCTTGCTATTTTAGATTTGGTAGCCTTTAATTAACTTCAAGACTGTTGTTCTAGCTTACAATTTCAAGATACTGGCATTCCAAATTAATAGAGGATAAAGCAATTTTTAAAAATGAGTCATAAATAAGAGACTTGTAAAAATCTGAAATCAATATAAAGGTAGATGGGGATTTAGTTATATACTCTCTACCATCAGGTAAAAGTCCTTGATTCAGTTATTTATAATAACTCTAGAGGCTAACAGGAATGGAGGAACCTCAGAACCTAAAGAAAAGGACTGTCACTATTACTTTATTGACAGAGGTGAGAAAAAAGACATGAGACTGAGACCAGAGAATAAGGGCCAGTGTGTGTGAGGAAAATTCATTTCTTAACAAGCATTAATGTACAAATGTTTTTTGACCTCTTGAAAACAGTGTATGGGACTTAAGTGAATACTGAGATACTTTGTTATTATTATTTTGTCTGTTTCTTAACTTTTCCAAGAATTTTTCCTTCTCTTCTAACCTTCCCTGGTGCTCTGGGTAACTAATCACTGTTGAGAACTGGTATTTAGGAAAATGGCTACACAACCAATGTATTCGCTTAGTGAGTGTCTATTGTAAATATAACTATTCCCTTTTCACCATTTAACAGATTGCTTTCTACTAATAGCAATTATAATTCTTAATGATAGGAGTTGGAAGGGTCAAGTACAGTACTATTCCCATTTCTCCTTCCAAGCAGAATAGGGTATAGATGAATAATGAAGTCAAAGGGAGGTGGATCAAGGTATGGGTCTCATGATTTTAAAAGTCAATTAATACAGTAGAAAGAATAGCCGACTAGCAATGGGATGATTTGATTATGAGTTATTCTTAGTCATTCAATAGTTCTTTGCCAGTCTGGCTAATATTTTCTAGGTTAAGGCTTGAACTAGGGAAGTAACTGACCATTGATGACTACAGGAAATTCAAATTCTGCTTTTAATCAGGCAAGACTATTAATCATGGTGATGTCTGTATCCTAGGATGTTGAGACTCTGGTATACAAATGAACTATGATATCATGCAAATATTGTTCAACAGGGTCCCCTATATGGCCCTGGGGGAAAAGAACACTTAACCTATTTATGACTCAGTCCTCAATTGTGAAAACTGGTACCTAAACCTCAATAAATGTGAGTGTTTCCCTATCACCCCCAAGGCTAAATATGAGTCCTCTGGGTCTTTTATACATCCTTTACAACATGATTCCTTTCTACTGAATTCTTATACATTTCCCTCCTCCATATATTCTATAAGACAGTGACAGTTATTCTTGACATCATTCATACATAATATTCCTTATCACAATTCTATACTTTTTCATTGGCTGTTCCCCATTCCAGGAATGCTCTTCCCCTTCCCCTTCTATTTTTGTTGGCTTCCTTTGCAATATTTAATGCCTCTTACATGCAGAGTATATATCATTAAAAAATAATTTTAAACGTTTTTTTCAAGATTACATGTCAATACAATTTCAATAATGATTTTCTGACATTTTGCAATCCATGTTCTCTCCCTCTCTCTAGTGCTTCCCCCTTCCCCCAAGACGGCAGACTGAATATAAGTTATCATATAATGCATATTTCCATATTCATCATCTTGTGAGAGTAGACATGTATCACACTAGAGAAAAATTCATGAGGGAAATAAAGTGAAAATGGTATACTTCAGTCAACATGCAGACTCTGTCAGTTTCCTCTATAGCAGTGAATAACCTTTTTACCTATCTTTTAGGTAAGTAGTTGTTTACATGTTGTCTCCACCCTTAGAAAAGGAGTTCTTTGAGGAAAAACAGTAGAAATCATTCTTCGTTTTTGTTTAGGTATGTTCTTTTTTTTCTCCATTTTTGAGTCACCAGCATTTAATAACACACTTGGCATAAAGTAAGTGTTTAATAAATACTTTTTGATGACCCTGTCTAAATCACAGACTGATCATATGAAATAATCAATATTCAAATAATATCCAATAAAATAAAAAGTTTTATAATGCAAAAAAATCCATTTAAATGTAAGCTAGAAGTTATTGGTGAGTTGCCCACTATAATGACTTTCCCAAGAAATTGGTCATTGGTGAATAGACTTCTATTATAAAGATTCATTCTTTATGATTACCAAACAATTATTCTTTTATAAGGCAAGCACACCTAGAAGGTATAACACAAAATCTTTTTAATATATTGACATAAATGGATTACATGTGCTCTCACATTTTGATATATATTTCATAGTAAGTCCCAGAAGTAGAAGCAATTCACTGGAGAAGTAGAGAATAAGGTCCAGTATATCTGCTAAACCAAGGAAGGAGATTTGGCAAAGGTGTGAGGCCAAAAAAGAAAAAAAATTATCCAGAGCCAATATAACTCTAGTAAATCTTATATCAAGAAAATTATTGACATCACCATTCTCTCTAAAATTCTATTATTTACCATTATCTTAATACATTTATATAGGGCTTAAGATTTGAAAAGCACATTTTATGTTCTCCTCAAATCCTGCAAGTTCAAATAGATGAGTGAAATTCCCACCACCAAACTATCATCTGATGCACTTATTTATTTATTTTTAGTAAAGAACATTTTTGTTTTCTGCATTTTCATGATCTCTCTTCACCTTCTTCTGTCTCCATACACACACAAACACACACACACAAATACACATACGCAACAATAAAAAATAATGTCACTTCCTGTGACTTCTTTTAATTAATTTTTAAAGTATTAATGTTTATGAATTCCTTCACACTAGTGAATATATGTCATGCATGCATAATTACTATGATTTTATATGTGAGGATATTGAGTCTCCAGGAGGTCAAATAAAACTTATTCATACTCCTATTGCCCATAAATGTCAAAAATAGAATTTAGATCCAGAATTCCTATCTGACTCCAAGTGATTTCTATTACTATAAACTTTCCTTGGATAGGATGATAATATTCAAATCTCTCCTTTACTATATTTTTAGGGAAAATGCATATTAAAATCATATTTAAGTACATGTATATTTATTCAGTTCAATTTTAATTTTATAATTTATAGCCAAATTGATCTTTGAGAAGAATTTTTAAAAAATAGTACAAATATAAAAATTCTAATTCTCAGAGCTAAATCCTCTTAAGTCTCCATTCTGATTTCTGCATTTCAAACACACCCAAACACTGCAATCTCCAATAACTTCTATTCTGCCCAAGCAAAAGGTCATGCCTCCATACTAATCCCTCCTTGACCTCTGTAAAGCTTTAGCTACTACTTATTCACTATCATCTATCCTATGTAATAATCTCTCAGTCTGTGACTTCCTATTTATCTGTTTTGTCTCTTACTTAATTCTTTATCCAGTTATTCAGCAAATATGGGAAGTATATTTAAGTCATGTCCTGTGGTCTATGAATTCTGCCTATATGCCAAATCCCTAAATTGAATTATTCCCTTCTTTCTGATCTAGCCCAGTCTTCTCAAATTTGTTCGATATTGAATTCTCCCAATTCTACATGATACTTATCAACAAAATACCTTTAACTGGACAAATATGCTTTATGTTATCGTCATAATGATTAACTTCTGGACTTGGGCATTAGTATCTTAGTTAAAGTATCACCAATGACATTTATAAACTTTGTGACAATGGAAAATCATTCTTTATTCTTGAAAATTTAGATTCTGCATCTAAAAAATAGTGACAATTATAACACCATCTACTTTGTAAGTGTAGCACAAAATTTACAAGGTAAATCCAATGGACTACAGAAATACAAATTACTATCTTTCTATTTATTAAAATCATACCAAACTCAGAGACTTCACTTATTTTCCTTTCTATTATCCAGAGACACCTTCAAATACCACTTCTTCCAGAAAGTCTTAATTAGTTTTGTTTACTTCAGGATTTTCTTTAGAATTCAGAGAGTATTGAGAAAGGGAAGTTATTTTCCTCCAATTCATCTCTGACTTTATATGTTTATGTAAAATATGATATTTAATTTTATATGGATTTGGTGTCTATTATATTATTTGAATGCTAGTAGTTCAATTATATCTGCCTATTCCATTTTAGTTGTCAGAAGGCAGGGACTATTTCCACTTTAGAAATGGAATACCGTGAACATAAGCAAAACTAAAAAAATAATTTTAGACAATTATTAGTCTCCTTGGGTGGGAAAAAAAAGAAAAATGGACATTTATGTTCCTGGCCAACAAAGTGCCTGGTTTCATTTCTGTAGGACTTATTTAAACACACAATGTATGTTGAGGGAAGATCACAAATTCCTAATGCTATCTAGTAAGGGAACTTTTACTTCATTGGCCTTTCATTTATTGGGTTTGGGGAGGAGATGGAAGAAACTTCTTAATCGAAACTATACAAAATGACAGCTGCCCCTGTAGAACCAAACTATATAGTAGCCATATCAAAATAGTCAAGTGTCTTGGTGTATTTCAGTGCTTTATTTTGTCTTCTTCATTGGTGAGATAACTTGAACAGTACTCAATCTCTAATTTTGTGAAATTTAAGCTGATTTTCCCCCCTTTCAGTCTCAATATATTCCTCCAACTCATCACCAAAGGCAACAGTAACACTCATGTGTACATCATGAAAAGGAAGATGGGCATGGCAATTAATCCAAATAGACATATGCAGAAAAGATTTTTTAACTCCCACATATACTTATTTAGGCAGAAAGGACGTAGGATAATTTGCCCATTAATATACTTGTGCTTTTGTCCTTTGGTGAAAGCATGATCCATAACTCTCAAAAGACAGACTGTTAGTTATGAAGGTCATTCCCATATGTAATACTGATCAAGAACTGATAGAACTAAACTGCATACTAATGAGAACAACTGAAATAAAAAAGATTTCTTAAAAGTCTCTAATGGGAACAACCTACAAGTGTTATATCATTCATAAGATCCTAAAATTTTACAAGAACTATTTTTTGCCCTGGTAAATGAAATTAAATTAATCCATTTAGAGTACACTAATAAATAGGCATGAATGCATAAACAAAATTAAAAAGCAGCACACTATCACACACCCCTTTAGTTGACAAGATTTGTAAGGAGAAAAATAAAAAGACTAAAGAATGTAAATATAATTAATGCATACTAGAAATGAATTTCAAGGAAAATGACACCATGCTTAATAAACAGAAATTCAGTTGATCAAAGCAGTTACATAGATCAAAGATGTGCAGCTGAACTAAAAAGATCCAGACATCATCAGCATCAGCCATAAAGTGTGCAAAGTTCCTGTCCAATCTGTCAGAATAGATTAGGGAATAATACAATGACAGAAAATACAAAGGTGAATAATGTCCATGCAGAATCTAGAAACCCCCAAACTTTTAGTTTAGTGAGATCTGATAGCCCCATCCCAGTCTAGTTAGCTTGAAGGTGAAAACTTCAAACTTGACCTTGTCACCTGAGAGTTTCTTCCAAAGAGAAATCCTAACTTCAAGAGTCTCAGACTAACAATAGACTTTAAAGTAGCTTAAGTAGAGATGGCTAATCCCATCCTTAAGTATCTCTTTTTGTCTCTATGGTTTCTACCCTTAGGGCAAAATTTTTTACCCAGGTAGCCCAGCCCTTAGCTGGGCTTTTCCCCTTTTGTGTATGTGGTAAAGCATCTGCCTCTCTCAGTTGTTCCTGTCTGGGACTTCTCATTTTCTTTGTCACCATTGTAAAGCCAATCAACTATCCTCTCTCAACCTCAGTCCCCAGTTCCCTTAAAAGGGTATTAAAGCTTCCCAATTTTAGTGGCTCTTTGAAGTTTTCATCCAAATGGTGACACTCCCAAGGGCCAGTGACCAGAGCAACCAGAATCTAGGGACTCTGCCAGGATTTGTAGCATGCATGCTCTGTGAGACCTAATAATGCACTTACCCCTTTTTTCTTAATTAAAAAGTGGGTTTTTTTTGACTATTTAATAATTCTGTGTTTTTTCCAGTTCAACAATAGTTAGCTAGAAGAGTAGACAGCTGCATATAAATTTAATTTTAAAAAATTGAAATGATGATGTTTGAAATTTAGTTGTTCGTTGAATAAATTCTAGTACACTAGAAAAAAGAAAAAAAAAGACGGAACGGGTGCTTCATTCATTAAGGAACAAAAAATAGTGGAATAATCGAAATACCTCTCTATCTGAAGATAGTTTCATTAGCTACAAATAGTTGGAGGTATTTGAAAATTCCTTTTAAACTTCTCACTAAATAAACTTTTGGTATATCATATTTAATATATACCTCTCAATCAAAAAATATATATTAAATGTGGGTGATATAATGGGTAAAAATAGTGTCAAGAAAACTGACTTCAAACCTGGCTTCAGATACTTACTGTGTGATTTTGGGTATTTAGCTTCTCTTTGCCTCAGTTTCTTCATTTATGAAATCTTAAAAAAAAGAGCACCTATCCCCCAGGGTTGTTGTGAGGATTGAATGAGATAATAATTGTAAAGCCATTAGCAAATGTCCTGGCAGACAATAATTCCTATATAAATATTAGCTATCATCATGATCATTTGCAGGGTTTTTATAAGGATTAAATAAAATAATATTGACAAAGCATTTAGCACAATGAATGGCACATAGTGGGTACTGTCAACTTGAAATCTGAGGACCTCAATTTTGCCCCTGTCCCCTGAGAACTCAGCCAGAGGGAAGTCCCAGATTCACCCACCCATTTTAAGTACCTTAAAGCACTTGATTATCTCAGCTTAGCTGGGGCTAGCAGATCTAATCAAATATTAAGTACCCTTTTAGTTTTAGAACCTTATCTCATTGTATCAGAGATCCATTCCCAAGAAGACCAACACCCCAGTAGGAACCATCCTTTTAATATCTATTGAAGTATCTCATCTGTCACTTAATTTGCTCCATAACTTTTTCTCTAGTATAAGCTTATGTGTCTTCTCTTACAACATGATGAACATGGAAATATGCTTAATATAATAACATATGTATTTCCTATATTATATTACTTGCCATCTTTGGAAGGAAGAATGAGTGAGAAGTAAAGAACATGGATTGAAATATCTCAGAAATGATTATTAACAATTTTATTGATATGTAATCTTGAAAAAAAAATTTTTTAAGGTGGTATCAAAAAACTCCTTGGCAAATAAACCAAAAAAATAACTGAATAGCAGTTCAGCAAGAGCCTCACTTGCTGGTTTTCATCTACATTAAAAAAAAAAAATAACCCTTCTATATCCTCCTTTTTTCTCTAATATACCTTTATTTTTTTTAAGTGTGCTTAGCATGTTTATCAGCAATAAGTTTTTTTTTTTTTTTTTGAGGTTTCTCAGTCTTCTATCATCTTCTTTACTCATCTTTTAAAATTCTAAATTGGTCAATGTGTTTCTCTATATCTACCCTGGCTCTTTACACTACCAACTACTCTGATGATTTAATTATTTCTCTCTATTCTCTGAGTTTCATTTTCAAGGTTTTCTCATTTCTATTTCATTTGCTCCTTTCAATTTTTTATACATGAGATCTTTCTTTCTTATGCTTTCTTTGAGTCATTGGAAATTTGAAAATCCTGGATTCAAGGTACACTATCCCTGATTTTTCTCTCCCTACAATGGTAAGTTAGAATGATCATTTCCCCCCAAGGTCTTCATCATTTCTTCAACAGTTCTTCTGTTTGTTGAGAATATGCTCTCAAAAGAACAGTTGTTCCTCTAATTATAAACTTTAAGAGGATGACATTTTTATTAACGCCAAATTTGAACTGATATAAAACCAATTGTATTTTTAAAATTCCTTATAAAATTCAAAATTATTTCCCTTTACTTGTAGCAACGTTGCTGAACACAGTAGAGAACCTATAGAAATTCATTCCCTTTGTATCTCAGAGAGCACTTTGTTTCAGTCAAATGTATTTATGTATTATTATATACTACAGTTTTCTGTATTTTGTATATTATACTAATTTTAGAATTCAGAAACAATTGTACACTTTAAATAATATATTTTCAGTAACTAGGTTATATATGATATGAGGTTAAGGTCAATTGGCAATGAAACTATCTAGAAGAAAAGAGAAATATTCAGATAACTGTACAATTTGGTGCCTACTACATGCTCATTTATAACCTAGTTACTGAATAATATTTTGAAAATGTTAAAATTATTTTTGAATCATCCTATACATTAAGGCAAGATTTCCATTTGATTTGGTCTCTGCATTGCCCCTATTACTCTGAACAAAAGGACTTGAGAAGTCACCAATTATAGCCACATCACTGTGGCCTTTACAAGTTGAATTCGTAGACTTTTAAAGTACAGTCTAATTTTCTCATTTTATAGGTGAGAAAATTGAGGTTCATGGAGGTTAAGTGACTTGAACAGGGTCTCAAAGAAATAAGCTTCATATTTCCCTGAGACAACCTGATTGAAACTCCAGATTAATTAATCTTATTTTTAATCATAGAATGCTATATCACAAGGGAAATAGTTCTAATCTCACATTCTTTCACTAGAATGACACAGGACAATGTTTTCTTGCTGGTTGCTGATTTATCACTACCATTTTCTTTTCCATTTAAAACTGGGTCTATACTCTTCATCATCTCCCAACCTCAACTCAAAAAAATGAAACAGTCCATTCTCTTCTTTCTTGCCATGTTTCCTCAAATTATAACCTTTTTTTTTGGTCATTGAAAAGCATCACAGAAAATTTAAAAGGGAACTAAAGTAAGAAAGAATAAAATCACAAATTTTGCAGAGGATTTATTTGTTAACACTGATCTTGTACACTTATAATGTACCAGGCATTGTTCTCTTTTAATTGCTTCTCTTAACTGGGCTAGCCTCCTCAAAGACATACTATATACATAAACACATGCTCTTATTTTATGTTCTTTATACTCATCTTTCAAGTCAGTACAATCTTACTCAGAGTAGGCATAATAGATTTTTTAGGTTTTCTAGTTTGGCAAATAATAATAATAATAATAATTATCTTAGTGCATCTGTCAGGCTCTCTAAATAGGCCCTAACTTTAAGTAAGTAATATCAACTTCCCTAACTCCTTGAGAGCTTCAGGCCCATAGAAGTTATTATCTATATAAACCTTGGCTGAAGTGAATTTTCTTATAGCCTACAAGGAACTCAGGGTCATTTCTAATATCTAACAGCAGTTCTTAAACTAGAGTCAGTAGACAGATTTCAGGGGGTATGTTTGGAGTTAGATGAAAAAATAATTTTTTTGCCATTAAACTCTAAATGAACTTTATCATTTCTGAGATAAGTGCTATAGTTCTCACCACCCGGCCAAAGAGGTCTAAACAGATTAGGAAAAAAAGAGTCTAGACTATCCAGACACAGACTGTATAGTTATAGATTGACAAAGACCCCATGGTATAACTTCTACACATTTCTTTCCTGTGAATTCAACTTTCTATTACTGTATTTAGGAATAAATGGGTATGTGTGAAGGACAGTTGCTCCCTTAGAGATATCCAAATGAAATCAATCAGTTTTTCTGGAGTATGGCTCCCTCCAAACCCAAACCAACCCCCCTGAAGATCTATTGGACCAGTAGTCTTGGCTTTCTGAGATTTCTGAGTGCCTCCTTTACTTGGGGTTTTCCATTCCTCTCATTCCCAGCTCCACCTTTTGACCCAAGATTTCATTATCTCTTAGCATTGATCTTTTTTATATAATTGCCTTTGCTATCCTGAGTGGTTTAACAGCAACCAATTATCTGGTCAATCATAATATCTGGGTGTGAAAATCTAACCAACCCAATACCATCCTCTCATTTACACACCGAATGTCTGCTTTATGCAATAACCTAGGACTTGGGTGGTATAGTGTATCACATATTTCTTTTCCTTTTTGGGTTGTAAAATATTTTATTTTTTGTTTTTTTTTTTAGAATATTTTTTTATTCTTACATGATTCATGTTCTTTCCCTTCCCTCCAAAGTCCCCACCACCCTCCTGGTATCCGAGGCATAATTCCACTGGTTTTTACATGTGTCACTGATCAAGACCTATTTCCATATTATTGACAGTTGCACTTGCATGGTCCTTTAGAATCTATATCCCAAATAATATCTGCATCAACCCATGTGTTCAAGCAGTTGTTTTTCTTCTGTGTTTTTACTTCCACAGTTCTTCCTCTGGATGTGGATAGTGTTCTTTTCCATAAGTCCCTCATAATTGTCCTGGATCATTGCATTGCTGCTAGTAGAGAAGTCCATTATATTCAATTGTGCCAGTGTTTCAGTCTCTGTGTATAATGTTCTCTTGGTTCTGCTTCTTTCACTCTGCATTAATTCCTGAGATCATTACAGTTCACATGGAATTCCTCCAGTTCATTATTCGTTTTAGCATAATAGTATTCCATCACCAACAGATACGGCAATTTGTTCAGCCATTTGCTAGTCAAGGAACATCCCCTCATTTTCCAAATTTTTGCCACCACAAAGAGCACAGCTATAAATATTTTTATACAAATATTTTTCACTATGATCGCTTTGGGGTATAAACCCAGCAGTGGTATGGCTAGATCAAAGGGCAGACAGTCTTTTAAAGCCCTTTGGGCATAGTTCCAAATTATCTTCCAGGATGGTAGGATCAATTCACAACTCCAACAGCACAGCATTAATGTTCCAATTTTGCCACATCCCCTCCAACATTTATTACTTTCCTTTGCTGTCAGATTAGCTAATCCACTAGGTGTGAGTTGGCACCTCAGAGTTGTTTTGATTTGCATTTCTCTAATTAAAAGAGATTTAGAACAATTTTTCATGTGTTTAATGATAGTTTTGATTTCTTTATCTGAAAATTGACTATTTGTGTCCTTTCCCCATTTTTCAATTGGGGAATGGCTTGATCTTTTTGTACAATTGATTTAGCTCCTTATATAAATGAGTAATTAGACCTTTGTCAGAGTTTTTTGTTATAAAGGTTTTTTTCCCAATTTGTTACTTCCCTTCTAATTCTGGTTGCATTGGTTTTGTTTGTAGAAAAACTTTAATTTAATGTAATCAAAATTATTTATTTTACATTTTGTAACTTTTTCTAACTCTTGCTTGGTTTTAAAATCTTTCCTCTTCCAAAGATCTGACAGGCATACTATTATATGTTCACCTAATTAACATAATTTCCTTCTTCATATTGAAGTCATTCACCCATTCTGAATTTATATTTGTGTACAATGTGAGATGTTGATCAAAAACTAATTTCTCCCATACTGTTTTCCAATTTTCCCAGCAGTTTTTGTCAGAGTGCATTTTTGTCCCAAAAGCTGGGTACTTTGGGTTTATCATAGACTGACTTGCTGAGGTCACTTACTCCAAGTTTATTCCACTGATCCTCCCTTCTGTCTCTTAGCCAGTACCATATTGTTTTGATGACCACTGCTTTGAAGTACAATTTAATACCTGGTTCTGCTAGGCCACCTTCCTTCATATTTTTTTTATCATTTCCCTTGATATTCTTGATCTTTTCTTGCAAATGAACTTTCTTATAGTTTTTTCTAATTTGATAAAAAAGTTTCTTGGTAGTTTGATAGTTATGGCATGAAATAAATAAATTAAGTTGGGTAGGATGGTCATTTTTATTTTTAGTTTGTGCTAGCCATGAACAATTAATCTTTTCCCAATTTTTTAGATCTAGTTTTAATTGTATGGAAAGTGTTTTGTAGTTGTGTTGGTATAATTCCTGTGTTTTTCTTGGCACACATATTTCTTATATGCAAAATCTAATTCACCTCATAAGTATGCTTAATTTTAATTATGACAAAAATTATTTCAAAAGTTTATCTTCATATATATCACTAAAAATAATTTCTAACATTGTTTTTGAGATTGTGTCAATACAGTTTCACTATTGATTTCCTGACATTTTGCAATCCATGTTCTCTCACATATTTCACATATAAGAGAATTTTTTAATTTTTTTTCTTTTTTTCAAATAGTATAAAACTATTAGTGTTCAAATTGAGAAAAGTTTCAAATCTTGGATGTTGCAATCTGCCATAATGTTATATGGCATTCTACTAAATGCACTATTGTCCAAAAACTATTGATATTTTCAATTTATAAAATCACAGTATTGTAGAGAGGTGGAGTTTATCTAAGAGATCAATGTCTATATCTTTTCATAATATAGACTAAGGAAATGAAGGCCCACAAAAAAAAAAGGGATTGATGTTAAGAGTCAAACAATTAGTGATTGGCAAATCTAAACTAAAGCCCAGTTTTATTAACTTATAGTTTAATTCTTATTCTACTCTACTTCAAAAAATTATTCATAATTAAAATAAGTTTAAATATTATGTTTTAACACATCACTTATGTTTCCTACTATATCCCTCATTCCCAATTCCAGTAATCTAGCTCATGTAATAAAGAATAAAAAAAGATAAAAAAGCAAACCAACAGATTAAAAAGTCTGACATCTGTGAGCTATTTAATTGAGTATCTAGTAGAAAATCATAATTGTGAGATATTTTTAAGTAGGAAATCTTGCTGTTTCTAAGTTATTCTAGAAAAATTAAAACCTTTATTTTAGACAGTGACTTAGCAAAACTTCAAGGAAAGAACTTTTACTTTTTAAAAAATATTATTAGAGTTAACTTTCTTCTCTATGATTAAAGAATTTGAGCCCATGTCAAGTAAATTTTGAATCGGGAGACTTCTTTTATTCCAGTAGCCTATCTAGTATGACCCATATAAATTCTGGTGAAAAAAATTCAGTACATGAGTGTAATTTTTAATTTTTTTCATTGTTTTGATACTTAAAAATGTTTCCAAACATTTCTATATTAAACAAAAATAATTTTAAAATAAAGCTTCAAAATTTGTAAAATTATCATCCACAATTTATAGAGCCTGAATAAGTATAGACATAAATATATCAAGTCATATCATTTTTCAAATTTGTGCTAGTACAGTACAAAGAAAATTTAATTATATCTGAGAGATAATTCTCTACCAAGATGTGGGAGACAAATGCCAAGTTAACTTTTATAGCTGAAATGAATTACATTGTAGCTGTATTTAATTGAATGAAAGCAGAGGGATTGCTTTCTGTCTGAACTCACCTATCCAGAATTTTAATAGCAAGTACAGTTGTTGAGCTGTTTCCCACTAAATAATCCTCTCCAAATTTTCCAAGTGCACTTTGTAGAAAGATGTTCCATAGCAAAAACAGGGGCTGAATTTACAGAGATTTATTTCAGTATAAAATTGAACTTCTTACAGACCTCATTTTTATATTTCATTTCTTTATTTTTCATTACTCTACTCATTTAATGGTGACTAATAAGATCTTATGGAAAGCTTTTTGTTGCTTTTTCTTCATCGAATTGCACTAACAACAAGGAATAGATAACCACGGATAGGAACTAAGGATTTTACCATGTTTGACATGTGTTTTAACATATAGCTTTCTAGAATTTGTTGTGTTGAAAAACGGGCTCTAATTTAACTAAATAAGTACTTTCTAGAAAGTAAATAAATGAGGGAAGTAGATAGAAATTCAGATAGCCAAGAAATTCAGGTTTGGGAGTGACTTTCTCCTGAATTTTTATATGTAATTATGTTCAGATTCTCCTTTTAGGTATTATTTTTTTCTGGATAGAATTTTTAAAATTCATATGAGACCTTGCATTACACTATGTATCTTTAGTGATCTCAACTAATTTGAGGATGAAGGAAATTTCATTAAATGGCATGAAAGAGTAGGGAGATTGCTTCTCTTGAGAGATGACAGCATTTTAGAAATGGAAAGGAAGGAGAGATTATCTAATTGTATACATTTCTCCCTCCATTTTATAGATATAGAAAGTGAAGTACAAGCAAATCAAATAAATTTCAGAGGTCACTTAGGTACCCATTAGTAGAGCTGAGTTTTCAGTAAGCCTTCTGACCTAAAACTCATTCTTCTTTCTACCATAATACAGTAAGTACACTGACTCCCTTCTGGGCTCAGTATCTTTGGTATCCTCAGACATGTGACCTACTCTTTATCCATATTTGGATCCTAATTTCTCCTTGCCCTAACAATCCTGGTGGAAAGAAAGACTATTGGTTACCTTGATCCTTTTGTCTTTTTTTCCTCTGTCCTTTTTCTATTCATCTATTTCAGTTTGTCTTTCCTCCCAAGTATTATTTAGTCCAATTACCTTCCTTTCATTTACTTACTATTCTCTTCTCAGTAAACTGGAAATGCTAAAAAACTGAGGAATAGATTCCACTGATCAGTCTGATGGGTCAAGTTCTTCCTTTTGAATTTAATCCACACCCATTTTTTACCTTTTTATAATCACTATAAGTGTTCATTATAATCGTTTGTTCATTTTACAAAAGTCTCCATTAGTCAGAAAAACCTTGAGTCATTACCATTAAGATTATCCAGAATTTGGTCTTTGATGATAATGAATCCATCCCTATATCTTTATCTATATTACATACAAATATAGACAGATACATTTTTGTGGATAAATCCACATATTTTTAGAATATTTACTTGTGTGTTTATATATTTCTTCAACAAGATTTCTGAAGTGAGAATTGTAGTCTCAAAGATCTTTGAAAATAAAAATTACAAAGTTAACTGGAGTAGACTATAAATATCTTCTATTTAAGCCAAGTAATATTTACATGTGACTCAATATTCTCATATTACTAAACATTTACTCAGACAGAAAGGGAAAAAACAACAACAAGAACAACAACAACAACAAAACAGGTACAGCATGTTCAGCTGCTCTAAGTGCATGGGAGAATGCTACTGATTGTGTTGCCAAGCAACCCCTGTCAGACTTTGAATCTCACTATCAAAAAATAATAGATTCAGCAGAGTAAGTATTTTTGAAAACAAAAGAAAATGTATTTGGTAGTTCCTAAGGAAACATCGAGGAGAAGTAATCCCTTGTGGTTGGTGCATCATTCCTGATTAATTTTTTGCCTAGAATCACATGAGATAAATATATTTCAAGAAAAAATATAAATGAATTCAAACTTTGACTAGTGAAGAACCTGCCAATAAAATAAATTGAGACTTTGGGTTCTTTAGGTTTGGGGGAGATGGGTAAGTAGAGTGCCTTGAAATCATCTCCCCAAGACAGCCTTTCCTGGGGTCACAGGCAAAAACTGACTCAGAAGTCAAAGAAGTCAACTTCTTTAGAAAGGAACATTTTCCCCTGGGGGCAGGAGTGGAGGAGGAGATAAATGAACAATTCCCCCCTGGGTATAGTAGGAAATAAGTAGAGTAGGACCTCCTTATCTACAGTTTCACTTTCTGAGGATTCAGTTATCTATGGTCAACACAAAGTGCAGAAAGTCTACCCTAAACTGCCTGATGTCTGTCCAGGGAGTACTAAAAGCCCTCTTAAAGGAGTGATCTGGCTTGCTTGGCAGTCTCTTCTGCTTCCATGTTTATTTTTTTTTTTAAGGAAGTGGGTGGCCCTGGAGCAGTGACCTGAGGGGCAGGCATGAGGAGAAAGAGCATATAAATAGGAGGGTGAGCAAGTGCTTAAATTATATCCCCAGTTTTGGCCATGTGAAGTAGATCTTGGAACATATTCCCATGGATACAGACTCGTACTACATATTTGAATTTGAGATGTCCTTCTTTGTATTAGAGCCATTTTTAACTAATACCAATCAAAATAAACAATGAGCCCGGGTCCTTTTTACTGTTTCTTTAAAATGTATGAACCTTATGCTAGCAATACATAATTTCATATACCAGGATGTAAATTTTACCTTCAACTCCTCTCCTAAAATAATTCCCATAATTTGAGCATGTGTATTACAGTAAACATTTTAGCAATTTAAAAAAATGGGGTTGTTAAAAGACCAGGGAAAGATTTTTGAATATATATAATAGTTAAAAAGAGTTAAAGAGCAGAAAAGCATATTTTAATTGTTTTTTGTTGTTGTTGTTGTTTTTTTGCAGAGTAACAGTCTGTCAGAGTAAAAAGAAATGAAGAATCTGTTATATCAGTTAATAGGAGCTATGGTATATATTTTTGATTAAAGAGAAATAATATTGGCTTTAAAGAAGAGAGATCTTATTCAAGTGACCTTGGCAGGCAATTTAACTTCTCCACATCTAAGTTTCTTGATATACAAAATGAGGATAATAAAATTTTCTGTACACATTTCATTGTAGTAGGGATTAAATGAGATGAAAATATGACCTTTAATACATATATTTTATTCTTCCCTGCTCACCACAACATGAAATGAAGGAATATATATGAATTATGTTGTATATATACAAAGTACACATTATAATTATATATTAATATATTCATCTTATTATGGGATATAAATATATATTCCTTAATTGTACAACTATATAATTGAAAAAGTATTTCCCCTAAGTCAAGTTGATGGATATACCTCTCCTCCTGTTGAATAAATAACATGTGACTTAGTGCCTTTTTGAAAAGTCAGTGTCTGTTTGCCCCAAGAAGGATTGCTGAGGCAGATATGGATCTTGTTGAAGGTATCACCTTTTGTGATATGACTGTGATATCCTGAAATTATATTTTTGAAGCAAAAGGATTTTATTTGTGCCCTTTCGGCATCAAGAAGTTGGAATAGGGTGTGCCATGGAACTCTAATTTTGAACTGCTTTTACTATCATTTATAATATGAAAATTTGTTAATAAATATAAATATCTTAGTTATTTATAGGAGGTTCTGGAATTGTTATTTAATAACTATAAAGACTTCCCAAGAGGAAACTCCCTTCACTTATGCATGTCAGCTTCTCAAATCCAAGATTTTTTTTTTAAAGAAGAATTTCCTATGAATGATTCACCATTAGCTAATTGAGGCTTAAAAAATTGATAGATGGGCCTCAGAATTGTGTAATAAAAGATGGCATATAATTGGACATGACTTTAATGTCATGATAAATTAATGAAGACATGTTGCTATCTTCTTTCTCTTTGAGAAGGACTAGTTTTTGAATCCTACTTCTAAAAAAGAGATTTAATGAATTACTTAGAGCACTTCATATTCTTTCCACACAGTGCTTTCACATGGGCTTAAAAAGATAATTACTCAATATTATTGAAGATAATTGCTATGAACAGTCCTATACGATTTCTAATAATGCAATATCTTAGAAAGTAGTTGTAATTTGTAATGCCATAAATACCAGTGGCATCAGTATTTTTCAGTTCCTTAAGTTTGAAAAAATCTCATAAAATTCATTCTTCCTCCAATAAACAGTCAATAACAGACTAGCTCATGGATACATTTTTATACATTGGAAGAAAACATATTTGAAGTCAAATGTTCCAAAATATGACTATGTTTTTATTCTATTTAGTTATATTCCAACATGTTAAAGAAAAAACAACTTAACTATGTAGCATTTTTTTAAAAGATTCCGTTTTATGTATGAAATACATACACTACAAAATTAATGGCTCCCTGACAAGACTGGAGATTATAGGGCTTGGATTCAGGAAAATCTGGATGCATATCTGTCCTCTGAAAATAGTAGTCTTGTGATCCTAGGCCAATTACTTAACTTCTGTGTACCTGACACCACTCCCTAGGACCAAGATATGAAGTCTACATTGGTGAAGGTAGTTCCATTACATGGGATTACTTCAGGCAGATAAAGTCATAGACCCTTTGTATGTTCGTGATGTTAACAGTCAAGATTCTGGCTTCATCTTTTTATACAATCTTGCTAAACTTTAAAAAGATAATGGATCATTATCTGATGCCATTTTTTAATCCATATGAATTTATCAAAATATAATTTTTTAAAGTTTCGGTCTGACTTGTTCATACTATACTCTGAGCCTTTTAAAACCTTGTCCTTACATTGTGGCAGGAACTATTTTAAGATGTGATCAGTTAACAATAAATTTTAAAAGGTCCCCATTCTATATAGGCACCATTTGATCATGGGTACTTAGTAAAGCATCATCCTACTGTCATTAGTTGGCATAAGTGTTGGATATCAACTGTCACATCATTTTCAAATAATGCCGATTAATTAAAGTGGCCATGTGAGCACCATTAAGAAAAATAAATCTCTTCAGGCTTAGTCTTGCCTGCCCTCTCCCTTATTTCAAATATGTTAAAGGAGATTGCTCAGAAGGTGACTGTGGATCTTAAAAGAAGGCATAAACCAAAACACGCCTGATATGTGCAGGAACAAATTCAGATTGACATTTAAAGGAAATCATGCCCTAAGGGAATTTAAAACTTTTTGAAACAGTCAAATACTTATTAGATTTTATTTAATAGAAATCTGGCATTCCTTCATAGAAGAACACTTCCCTAAGGGAGAAAATTAAAAGGGGAAAAGGGAGCATTTTAATTATTAAACTAATGTATAACAGCATTTGAGTGATATTGTCATACAGTAGAAAGAATACTACTTTACGAATAAGAGGACTCAAGTTCAAATCCTCTGGCCTTGGCCAAATCCTGGCACCTCTGAGAGCTTCAGTATTTTTCATTTGTAAATTTGAGGTTGTTGGATAAGATTGTCTCTGAGGTATATTCTAGTCCCAAATATTTAATCACATTAGTATTTTCTTGAACTAACAAAAAAAATAGAAATATAATTGAAGGAAATGAATAACTTTAGCCAGAATTCTTGACACAATGTAGAGATTTTTCACAGCCTCTAAATCATTGGGGTTTCATTAGAATCAAACAAATAATCTCCCACAAATGAAAATAATTGGAAAATACCATAAAAGAGGAAGGAGTTTATGAGAAATCAAGAAATTTCTAACAAAAATCATTTAAATAAGTAATGTCCTTTGAATTTGCAGTTGTGTGGTTAGATAGATTAATGAAAAGAATATATTGTGTAAAAGAAAAAAAGTCAGCTAGTTAGCACAATGGATGGAGTTCCAGGTCTAGAGCTGGAGGAACCTGGGTTCGAATCTGACCTTAGACACTTCCCAGCTGTGTGACCCTGGGCAAGTCACTTAACCTCCATTGCCTTATCCTTACCACTTTTTTGCCTCGAAATATCAATTCCAAGACAGAAATTAAGAGTTTAAAAATAACATATTGTGGTGGTTATGTATATGCATACATATTTATGAATAATATATAATTTATGTGTAATACTGATAAGTATATATGAGTACATATGTCTATGTATACATATATACACACATTTAATTAAGCGAATGCTACTACTGTTCATAATAGTTTGGTTTTTTTAAAGCTCTTTCTTTCTGTCTCAGAATCAATACCTGATACTGGTTCCAAGGCAGAAGAATGGTAAAGGCTAGGCAATAGGAGTTAAGTGACTTGCCCAGGGTCACCCAGCTGGGAAATGTCTGAGGCCAGATTTGAACCCAGCACCTCCCATCTCTGGGCCTGGCTCTCTCTCCTCTGAGCCACCAAGCTGCTCCCTACTGTTCAAAATAGTTCATAAGTGATTACTTAGGATAATCGTTAGAAAGACAATCTCAAAATCAGAAGAAATTATTTCTAGTCCCACCACAGACACATACTGACTTTGTGATCCTAAAACACTCATTTGCTCTCCCCGTCTTCTCTGCAGTGCTCTAAGCATAGGTTACCCTGATAATACCTGCCTATATCGGGCACTGCCAGCTTCCTCTGCTGGGGAAATCAGAAAGTCCCGCTCACCATCCCAGCTATGATCTATCCAAAGGCTTTAATATTATTCTGGTTGTTTCAACCAAGGAACGATTTGATGGAGGCTCATTCTTCACAGAGCTCTCCAGCACAGTCAGAATGGATGATATAGTCTTCCAGATGCTTTTCTTTCCTGACCACATGGAGCTAAAGTATATCCATCCCCCAGCACTCTGGAGCCTCGTAGAGGACATCCACAATGACCCAGAAGTGCACTGCCTAATGATAGAAGCAGGAAAAAACAAAAACAAAACCAAAAAAAAACAAGGGATGAAAACTAAAAATTTGCAAATGGAGGAACATTTCACTGATCTGGTCCATCAGTATATATGTTTTAGATAGGCACCACAGGGACACATGTACAGAAGACACTAGAATTGAGTAGGTGAAGAAGGATCTAAACTGTATTTTAGTAAATTGTACAACATTTTCAATTACCCCAAGTTGTTTCCTCAAGCAAAAACTTTGTTTTAGAACCAATTACCATGTGACTACAAATAATGGAGTAAAATAATGTTTTAAGAATTGAAACTGGGGGGCAGCTGGGTGGTTCCAAAGATGGAGAGCGAGGACCAGAGTTGGGAGGTGCTGGGTTCAAATCTGGCCGAAGATACTTCCTCACTATGGGACCCTGGGCAAGTCACTTAACCTCCATTGCCCAGCCCCACCTCTCTTCTGTATTGGAACTATTACACAGTATTGATTCTAAAGCAGAAGGTAAGGGTTTAAAAAATCAGAATTGAAATTTCAGGTAATAAAAATAATAACAGCACTATGTATGATAATCAACTATGAATTACAACTATCATTAAGAAGGCAAGGATCTAGAATAACTCCAAGGAATTCATATTGAAAAAGATTAACTACTGCCATTGAAGGAACAAAAGAAGTCTAAATGAAACATACCATTCTTCACTTTATTTCCTCCATGAATTTTTCGCTAGTCTAAGCAATATGTGTCTTGTTTTACAACATAGACATGGACATATAGGTTTTATGATAAGACATGTACAACTATGTCATATTATCTGCCTTCTTGGGAGAGAGGGAGACAAAAAGGATGAGACATAGATTTTTGGACATCAATATTATGAGAATTTGTTTCCTTGGATGACCATATTTACTATAATTTGTTACAAATTTATAACAAATCAGATATTATATTATGTTAAATATTATGTTATATAAAAATAAAAATGAAAAGTAACAAAAATAATAATGGAGAGCTCTATCAAGGGAATTAAAAGTGTGATGCATATTATACATAATGACTTGGGCATAAGAATCAGCTCAAAAATATGAATTGAGTTTTGTATGATTCAAAAAGGAAGTGGCTTGATTATTTGCAATAGGGAAAGATAATAGACAGATAAGAGTGCTGAAAGACATCTAGGTCATATTAGAAGGCATAAAGGAATGTCACCAGTATATTGCTTTGACACCCTATGAATGATTTGAATTATTGAATCACAGACTGAAAGCTGAAATAAAATAGAGATTATCTAGTCCAAATTTCTCATTTTAAAGATTTATGTGAAAAGAATCACAAAAGATAAGACAAAGATCCACAACATGCAAGGGAATATTCACATTGACATTACAGATATAACACAGTAATAAAAAAAACATATCTTAATTGATACCATCATAGAATAAACAGTTGGAAGAAATCTAGTTGAATATATAAAACATATGAAAAAATAAGTTAATAATAAAAAAAGAACAACACATTTTCTGTACAAAATCTTTTCTTCTTTCTGGATTCTCTTAATAGTATAACTATTATTTATGACCCTTTACAGTAATTTCTTGTCTTTACTATTTTGGTATAGTAACATTCTGATTTTTACCCAATAAAGAATATGAGGTCATTTTTCTGAGAATAGCATTGTTTATTAATTGGGGGGCATAATATTCTCATTAACAAAGAATAGATTCCTTTTACCAATCTTCTTCCAGGAAAAAAAACCAAAACTGTGAGTCCTGACTCTTGCTTATAAAGGGAGGTAATACTTCTTTCAGATTGGCCTGATTGCTCAACCTTAAGACCACCCTGAGCATTCCTACTGGTTGACATTTCAAAAGAAGTGGGATTAGAGACATCCATCCTCCCTCTTTACTTCATCACAAGAAGGGTGTATCCTTGCTTGGACCTTGTTAGGAAAGCTAGTACAATCCAGTTGGTCAGAACACTATTATAATTCAATATTAATTTTCCCCAATATCCATTTATTTGGTCTAACCTTGTCTTCAATAAATCATGTACAAATCCTAAACTATTATTCTAATCATGACTCAACAACCACTTCATCATGGAATCTTCCTTGATCCTGAAGAAAAATTAGCACTTCCTCTAAACTTTGAAACCACTATGCAATTTTCAATTTTGTTCATCATATTCCACATAGTACATCACATTCCATAACATAACTTTTGATTTGAAATCGTGTCTTATTTTACAAATTAAACAATACACTCTTGGTCATATTTTATGTCTACTACAGTGTCTGACCACATCAAAGATGTCAAATTTAAATAAAAAATGAAGGTCATTAATCTACATAATAATTCCAAGGGCTGCATTATGATTTTGTTTTAAAATATAATTTTTTTCCATTTCCTAAATATCTTCCAATTATGTTTTAATTTGGTATACTTGGAAGTGTTGCTGATTACTACCATCAGCATTTTTGACACTTCTGCTCTGATAGATATAGTTATAGATATAGATATATATAATATATATATATATCAATCCATCACTTAACAATTAACTACAAGGGTTTAAATATTGTACTATTTGAGAAAAATTGAATTCTATAATTTTAAAATTAAAACAGTTTGTAGAAAATAAATGTAAAATTATATGTAGGAAAATAATTATGTATTGGTATTTAAGATAATTTTCTATGTAAATGGCATATATCAATAGCTTATATATAAAACCTAAGATAGCCTTTTACATTCTACCTCCAAATTACCCAGCAACACTAAGGATTTTGATGAAAGAACAAAAATAAACAATCAAAATGTTGGGACAAGACAAAGTTGGACAATACAAATTGATAGTCATTTGAAGATTGTGAACCCAGACTTCCCTCCCCACCTGTGAATGTAGATATGCTTTTTTAACTCTGCATGCCAAATTTTAGTATATAGGAAAGCTTTTGTTAAGTCCTTACACAGCTGGAAGCACAGCTGTACTAAATGCTCTTGGGACAACATAGCCTAAGTACCTCAGAGAAATGAGGAGGGGTGGGAAAGGGAAGTTTTATAACCCCCTGTAGCTCTTGGGCTTCGCTGCTCTGCCCTGTGGTGCTGGAAAGGGAGATAATAGTAGATTACATGGTTCATATCTTTTTCAGGCATGTAGAGTGTGAAACTTGTAACAGATGGTTGATTGGTGATTCATCTCAAATGAGTCTTTCATCTCTGCCTTGCTCCTAATATATGGAAGGACAGATTAACCCCCTTGAAGTAATTCTAGGGAAAAGGATTACAACCATTTAGCCTATTGTAAAAACAACCACATATATGCATATAACATATCTAGTTATAATTAATATATATCCTAATTGATGTGTGCTTCTTACTATAGTACACAAGTGAAGAATGAAATTTTAATAGCTTAATAAATCTACTGAAATGTTTATTTTGAGGGAAATTTAGAGTTTCTGGGTTTCTTCATGTTTAAGGGTAGGGAAAAGAATACACACACATATATATCTATATATATAAACTACTGTGTGTTAGGTGTTTTACTAGAACTTAACAAGTAAAATCTCATTTAATATTTCAGGTTAAAGAAGACTTGATGATTCATTTTGCATGCTAATAATCAAATATATAATTAATTAGTGGCTAGCACAGCCTGTGAGGACTAGAGCAAACTTCCATAATGAAAAATTTTCTGTATCATGTTAGAAAAAAAAAATTACAGTCTAGCCTGGAGAGGCTGCAGTGACTTAAGGAACAATGGTTTGGATAGATGTGCGACAGAGTCCTGAAGAATTTATAAGAAGTAGGCAAAATATCTGGTTGCCATTTATACATATAGATCACACAGTGACATGATGATACAGCTGACATATAGGTTATTCATCCTTAAATCACTTTCTAAATCCATACTACCAAAGTTATGTCATTCACCTTATACTGATTCTGGTTCTTTTTTTCTATATTTAATTTTATTTTGCTTTCAGATTACCTTATTTTTACTTCCATTTTATTGTGCTATGGCTTTTTCTAGTTTGTGTTTGCATATACATTTATCAGTTTTGCTCTGTGATGTACCTTGTTTGATATTTCACTTGAATGTCTAAGGAACTTGTTCTTTGAATAAACTATATAGAATGTGATGATGATAATAATAACTAGCACTTTTATAGCACATTAAGTTTTGCAGAACACTTTACAGACATTATCTCTTTTGATCCTCATAAAAACTTTGCAGTGTAGATGGCATTACATCCAGTTTACCGAAGAGGAAATTGAGGCAATAAGAGATCTGGTGACTTGCCTAAGGTCACAGGACTAGTAAATAGCTGAAATGAATATAAATTCAGAAATTCCAGATTTCAGTTCTTGCTCTCTATCCTTTGCACAATCTAACTGCAACAGATGATAGCTAGCTAGCTGTAGGAATACAAGGCATATATTACATATATTGATATAAATATATAACATGCCCATATGGTATATTTATAACTATATTGTGAATTAATTATTTCAATAAATTAACAAATTAATTTAAATAATAAATTAATAAAATAAACATCATGATTAACAAATAATAAATAAATGTGTTATATTATTAGTTATATTCCTAACAAGTTCATTTATTTTAATGGTCATGTATAATTCAATTTCCTTTCTTTAGCTATTCATAAATATGGTATATTAATTGTACTATCTGGTTCCTAGTACTTACTAACAATCTAAATAAATTAATTATTGGGCCTATATTCTCTGAGAATACCTTGATGGTATTCAATTTGGGTGCTTAAAGTTTGGGTCAGAGTTTAGGTAGGAGGGTAATTGGAGAAATGGTTTCCAAATAATTCTTTTCATTTTAAATCTAATATATGAGTAGAGCAAACTACTTATTAACTTCTATCCCATCTCAGTTGTATCTTTGATAAATCTGTCATGGATTAAAAAGTAAATTATGTTAAATAGAAATCTTTTAAATTTCTGAGTTTCATCATACTTTATCATTTGCCAAAAATTAGCTAAATAAATGGAGCTAGAAATAATAATTCAGAAATTATATTAAATGTCTGAAAACCTTAGATATAATTATAGCCATCATGGATGAGAAGTGAAAATAGAATAAATATGTGTATGAAATACATATATATATAATTTTATCTTATAGACTACATTTCTTCATATATCTTGTTGCCTTATGTAATGGTTTTACATTGTAATTACAACCATTCATTAATAAGCAAAAAATCTTTACAAATTAAAAAAAAAGTTTTTTGTTTGAGTTCTATTTTAATTCCTCACAAACATAACAATAAAGATAAGGATATAGTTGTTAGTAAAATGACACCATCATGGTTATTGACCAAAATGACGTCCCTTCAATTAATAATAATAGCAAATTAGACCATACAGGCTCCGATTTAAAATACAGATGTCAGTATAGTATCAGAGATCTCTAGAATGTATAAAACTTAATTGGAAGGTTGACCCCTATGAGAAATAAAGCAACAACATTTATTGATCAAAGACATAAAGGGTTAACCAAAACCTTCCAGTTTTGCATTTCATTTGTATCTAGTTAGGCAGAAACAATTAGTACCCAAGCTCCACGTGAAATTTTATTCCTAGGTGGCATTTTTCCAGGCAAATGCTTTACCAGTGAGCATGCAGCTAAATAAGGTTACTTAACTTCAATTCATAATGATTCTTAGTCCATTTCATAAGAAATATTTTTGTCTTTCAGCATATATTCTAGGAGACCCTTTTCTTCACTCTGTCTCTCATGCTTACTCCAGAGTCTTCCCGGAGTCTAATATTTAAAGAACGTTCATTAGTCTTCCTGATACTGCTGTAACTAGGAATCACATGACAGTGGGAATTTTTCCAAAATGTTGGCTTGCAAGGTCTGAGTTTAGCATTTTTGCAGCTGGTTTAGGCCATTTAAAATTATGTGTTAATTAGAGAAATGTGCAGGAATTCAATTTATTTGGCTTTGAAGAAGCTAAATGTTTCTGAGGATGCAGGTTGGGGTAAAGCAAGAGCTTTAAAAAATGGCAAAGATATTCAGTTTTATCCTTTGTTCTCAAGCAGCAAATATTGCATTGGAGAGAGATCACAATTTAGAACACATCTCAAGTCCCTGTGAATATTCTGTTCTTTTTTGTTTGAATGCTATTTCATCATTTCGAATTAGTATAAAACAACTAATATTTGGTGATTAAAGCTCAGTGGGCACTGCTGTGTGCCTGATGTAACATCGCAGTAGGGGGGCATCTAAACTACAATGCAAATACATTTGAAATAGATTTATTTTTAATAAGCAGCAAACATGGCAAAAATGCATTCCTCCTCCCAACCCCTGCAAATATATACTGTTATGCTCTCTTTAACTGTATGCTTATTACCTCTATTATAGTGTAATGTGGAGAAACATGCTGGGTAGCAAAGTGATCCCCCATTAAGAAAGCTTAAAAGTGTTCTCCAGCCAGCGTACTGACACATGAAACTTCAAAGTACATTGTGGTACAAGGACTCAATTTAATAATAATCCCATTGCCAGAGGGGGTAAAGGGAAATGGAAATAAGCATGTGATCTTTTTTTTTTTTTAATTCTTTTGCCATTGGTCTCTTCATTTGAGGTTGCTTCATTCAGGGTCTATTTATCACTTTTTATGAACTTGAATGCTCTTAAGAAGGCACATATGCTTTCCAAAAGGAAGGTGATAAGCTATATTGATGTGAATACCCATAGGGCTTATCCATTTAGGTCTTCAGGAAGGAATATATTACTTAAGTATTGCTTTATTTAATTGTTTTCCTATACCTATAAATGTGACTATATATATTTCATATAGTGCCATAGTTAGGATAGAGTTTTCTTGAGGGCTCCCATATTTAGTAACTACATTCCTTCAGTAATGGAGAAAAATAACTTAGTTACAAAGAATAATTAAATTAAGACATTATGAGAAAGCCTGCTGCCTCTTGTCTTTCCCAGGTCATACCCTAAACAGTCTTCCTACATAAAACTTTGTATTTCACTTTCCCAATTAAAAAAAAACAAAACAAAATATATATTTCTATTTGTCTTCTGTTGATTTGAGAACTCATCTTCTCCTGTTTACTTAGACTGTCAAAATTGTCATTTAGGGCATTATCCATTATGTGGCTTCCAAGTCCTTCGTGATATTCTATATAAGCAGAGGAAGAATCAGCATTTCATAATGCCCCATATGAGCCACCTCATCCTACATTTAATTGTCCGAAAGGAATTGAATTTTAAGAAAGCAAGGAGATGAAGAAATAATAGATTTTTGAGTCTTTAGTTTGTTAAGACTCACATATACATTGATTGGCTCAACTGCATTGACATCAACAAAATTTGGCATAATCTCTTGCTGTGTATGTCCTTAAAAAACACAAACCAAATAGTTCCACATTGAAATGATCAAACCCACTAGTGTGGACAGAACAACACGTCAGCACCTTCTTCCTTGTCCAGCCGCTGGAAGGATTTTGAATGTAAGCTGTGCCTTCGTCATTCTGGCATTCTATTTTAGTCTACCTCGACATCAGGAGGCTGCCAGGGCTCAGCGCTGATAACAGAGCACTATCGCTTTTCAAAGTGACAGAGCACAGTGACATATCAACACTGGGACTTAAACGAAAAGCCCCTTCTAATTTAACTGCGAATCTGCTGAAGCTACATTCAGCTTGGAACTCTTGTTTTCAATTAAAACTTTCTTGTAGCAAGAGAAAAGTTTGGCATGTCCCTTTGCCATCAGAGGTAGGTAGGGAATTGATGGGATAGAAGAAGAAAGTAGAGCTTGGAAATCTGGGAATACCTGTTAGATACACATCATTTTCTATTTGTCTACAAAATCCTGTGGCTAAAAAAATTTTGCCTAAAGATTCACTCTTTATTCATTAAATGAGTGTGTGTATACATATATGCACACATGTATGTACACCAGGGCAACTAGGTGGCACAGTGGATAGAGCAAGAGGATTGGAGTTAGGAGTAACTGGTTTCAAATCTGGCCTCAGACACTTCCTAGCTTGGTGACCCTGGGTAAGTCACTTAACCATTAACAGAATTTGACTAGTTTTTGCTCTTCTGCCTTAAAGTTATTATTAGGAAAGAAGGTAAGGGTTTAATATGCATATTAATATATATTATAGAAATAATACACATTTACTAGATGTTATTCAAAGCATTAAAAATACAAAGATCAAAATGAAATAGTCCCTGCCCTCAAGGAATCTGAATTTTATGTTCTTTTGCTAAGGGTGGGCATCAGAATAACATATATATATACGTATATATATATATATGATATATAAGAACAGTAAATCCAAAATATACCAAGCAATTTAAATAACTTTTTTTTTCCTCCAGATTACATGTTGGTATAGTTTTTAATGTTCATTTTCTGACATTTTGGGACCCATCTTCTCTGCGTCCCTTCGATCCTTCTCTAGTCCTGGTTCTTCTCACTTCACTTTGCATCACTTCATATAAGTTTTACACATCTTTATGTGATCATTTTGTTTGTCATTTCTTAGGGTACAAGAATATTCCATTACAATACTATACTACAATTTGTTCAACCATTTCACATTTAATTCCACATTTCATTCAGACAGTTCTTTGCTACCACAAGAAGAATAACTAAAAATAATTTTTTAAAGTAAAATTAGTTCATTTTTTCCCATCTTTGACTTCTTTGGGATACAAACCTAATAATGGTATTGCTGCCTCAAAGTGTATACATAGTTTCATAGTGAGTGTTATGGACCTTAGGGCCTGGTTCCAAATTGCTCTGCAGAATGGTCGTATCAGTTCACAGCTCCACCAACAGTGCTACCCTAATTTTTACACATTTTCTCCAATTTTTATCAGTTTTTTAATGTCACATTAGTCATTCCGATAGGTAAGAGATGGTACGTCAGAGTTGTTTTAATTGGTATTTCTCTGAGTAAAAATTTGGAACATTTTTATATAGCTAAATATGGTTTTAATTTCTTTATCTGAAAATTGCCTGTAAATGTCTTTTGATGACTTGTCAATGTGTTCTTAAAAATTTGATTCAGTTCTCTATATATTTGAAAAATGAGGTCTTTTCAGAGATGCTTGCTATATTTCCTCCCACAACCCCATTTTTTTGGTTTGTCTTCTTTGTTGCATTGGTTTTTTTGTGGAAAATCTTTTTTATTTTAATGTAATTAAAGTTATCTTTTTACACCTCATGTTTTCTCTGTCTTGTTAAGACATCTTCCTGTGTCCACAGACTTGACAGGCAAACTATTCTATGCTCCTCTGATTTGTTTATGGTTTCATCTTTTTTTTTTTCTAAATCACATATCCATTTTGACTTAACTTTGGTATATGGTATGAGTCATTATCTGTTCCTAGTTCCTACAAAGGTTTTCCATTTTTACTAGCAATTTTTGAGTAGTAGTGAGTGAGTTCTTCTTCCCAAAGCTTGAGTTTTTGAATTTGTCAGTCACTAGGTCATCATGGTCATTTACTCCTATATAAAGTACTCAATTCATTCCATTAATTCATTCCTCTATTACTTAGTCAGTAAAAGACTGTTTTGAATTATTGTCACTTTAAAATATAGTCTGAGATCTGGTACAGGTAAACCACCTCCCCTAATATTTATATTTTTCCCCATTGATTCCCTTGATATTCTTGGCCTTTTGTTCTTCCAGATGAATATTATTTTTTTCTAGCTCTATGAAAAAGTTTTAGGGTAGTTTGATTGGTATGGCACTAAATATGTAAATTAATTCTATTAACTCTTTCCATGAGATACAAAGCAATTTTGGGGGAAAGGTACCAGTAAATGATGAAATCATGAGAGCCTTTAGGTAGGAAGTACAAGCTGAAATATTATAAGAACACCAGTGTTTCTATAAGGTGTAGGTAAAGATTCTGGTCACGAATTAAAATTTATTTATAGGAACAGAGACAAGAGATAGAATGTTTTATATCCAGAATACAAAGAAGGTCTCTTATGGTTTGAAAAAGTCAATTATAAAGAAAAATTAAAAAAAAATAAACCCCAAAACATGAGCTTTATATAAACTTGAGAGCCTATATTTCATCCAACTGATCTGGAGGGAAATTTGGTTATATCCCAAAGAGCTATAAAATTGTGAATATCATTTATTCCTGTAATACCAGTATTAAGTCTGTCTCCTAAAGAGATTAAAAGGGGGTGGGGAAGGGTCTACCTATACAAAAGTATTTGACATCTACATGGAAAATAGTTCTTTCTTTAAAACACCACCAATTGGAATGGTTAACTAGTCCAACTATTCTGGAAGGCAATTTGGAACTAGGCCCAAAAGGCTATAAAAGAGTACAAACCTTTTGATCCAGCATTACAACTACTAGGTCTCCATCCCAAAAAGATTTTTTAAAAGAGATGGAAAGTACCTATGTGCGCACACACACACACACACACACAAATTATAGCAGCCTTTTTGTGGTTGCAAAGAACTGGAAATTAAGGGGATGTCTACCAATTAGGGAATGGCAGAGAAAATTGTAGATTATGATGGAGATGGAATATACTATTATACTATAAGAAATGATGAATGGAGGATTTCAGAAAGAATTGGGAAGACCTACAATACGTGAACTGATGCAGAGTGAAATAAACAGAACCAGAGATACTGTGAGATGATGAAGTGTGAAAAATTTAGCTACTCTTGGCAATACAGTGATCCAGGATAATTCCCAAAGATTTATGACATAGAATGCTATTCATTTTCAGAGAAAAAAATCAGTTGGAGTTGGAATGCAGAACACAGCATAGTATTTTTCACTTTAGTTTATTTGTGTTTTTATTTTGGAATCTTGATTTCATATGAATATTATGCTGCAATATTGAACAATAGGAAATAGGTTTTGCATGATAATACATGTAGAAGTCAGATCAAATTGCTTACCATAAGTAGGAAGAGAGGGGGAGAGAGACAGTTTGGATCTTATAACTTCAGAAAACATGTGTAAAATTGTTATGGAATGTAATTGGTATAATAAAATATCTTTAAAAATAAATGTCAAGCCCTTAAGATAAAAACTCCTTTGGATCTTAATCATATGGGTAATAAGGAGTCACTAGAATTGCTTGAACAGGGAAACTAACAGTTTTTCAATTTTAACAGAAAATGAGTCCATCTAATAGTAGATGGTGAGTCTTTTTTTTTTTTTCAAGAAATGTCAATTTGACAGATATTTGTTGGATGAAATAGAGATGGGAGAGACTGGCATCAGGGAGGCTATCAGAATAATATAGATAAAAAGATGATGTACCAATGTGGTGGCCATGTGAGTTGAGAGAAGGGAATGTATATAAGCTATACTGGGAAATTCGAATGAAGAAAACTTGAAAATGGATTAGATTTGGGGAGGGAGAGAAAAAAATCAAGGATAATTAAAATCTGAGTACAAATTGCAGCATGACAGTTACCTTAACAGAAACGGGGTCATTATTAAAAAAGAGATGTTTCTGAGGGAAAATAATTTCTGGTTTTGTGTATTATGAGTTTGAGATTTCTTTGGAAAATCCAATTGAAAATATTTAATAGGTAGATGATGCAGAAGTGGAGTTCATAAGAAAGACTAGGACTGAATGTATCTACATAAACCTAGAAGCCATTTGTATAAAGAAGAGTGTTGATCCCAGGGAAAATGATGAGAGACAGAGATGGAAGAAAGAAGAGAGAAGAAAGAGGAAAATTATGGGGGAAGGATAAAATGGATGAAAAGAGAGAACAGGTAAACACTCTTTAAAACACCGTACATACACGGGAGACTCAGGGATGGTGATCTAGTGATAGACGCTGAAAATGAGTTGCAATATTGATATAATGAGGAAAGGACAACATCATGAAAACTGTGAGAAGCAAATATATAGAAGAAAGGGTGGGCAACCATTTCAAAAGTTAGAGATATTAGTCAGGATGAAGACTAAGAAAAGTTAATTAAATTGGACAAATAATAGATCATTGGTCATTTTGGAGAAGGTAATTTATGCTGAGATTGGAAGGCAGATTTATAAGCTGCTGAATAGAGTGGGACCCAGATTTTAGACAGTTTTATCCTCTTAATAGTTTCAAAGTGAAAGTGTGAAGAAATAAAGAATAATAGTTTGAAGGGAGTCTTTAAGGAGCAGATGCTCAGATTTTTTTGTAGGCAGAAGGGAAGGAGTTAATAGTTTAGGAGAGGTTGAAAATTAGAAAGAGAGAGGATGATCAAAAAAAGTGAAAGTTACTCCTAGAAGACATGGAAGAGGAGGTGATCAAGATTACAGTTAGAAGGGGTGGCATTTACAAAGAGGAGATAACCTCCTCTAAGAATGAAGCAAAGGATGATAAGGTGATATGAACCATCCAAATGGAAAGAAGATAAAGCTGATGTTGGATGGCCTCGATTTCTCAGTGAAATATTATGCAAGATTATTTACTGTGGAGGAGAAAAGGGTTGATAGAAGTATTTTGAGCAGAGAAGAGTTCTGGAATAGATGCTTTGGGGACAATGGAAATGGGACTCTTTCTCCCTTATTAATATCATATTACTCCTTGTCATCATTTTAAAAAATGAAATTCTCAATTTTATATTCAATATTTATTGAAGTCATGCTGTGGCATAACCAAACAATGTGAGAAATTGGGCAAAAAAGCAGAGATATTTCAATGAATGTTTATTTTGTATGGTCTCCTAAATCATATCTTTATTAAAATGGTCTAGAAACAAATTATCAAATATCTTTTGTATCTCTCTTGTCTCTAAAATCATTTACTACCAGTTCAAGCTACTTTTTTCATTTGCATTATTGTCATAGAGTCCTAGCTGGTCTTTCTCACTTCCCTAACCCTTCCTCTGTCAAAATTATCTTCCTAAGGCACAGATGTAGCCATATCATTAACTTGTTCAAAAACATCCAGTTACTTCTTATTTTATATAGGAAACCATACAATTACCTTAAGCTGGCACTGAAAATTCCCTATTCCACCTTCTCAGGACCTTGTACCAAAGTACTTTTTCAGACTTAGTTCATACAATAATATAGTCCTCTACATAATGTATTCTAGCCGAACTGAACTGCTAGCTATTCCTTGAATTGGATATACAATTTCTTTCTTTACAAACTGGGGTTACAACTCCCTCCCATCTATTTTCCAAAATGTTCTTCTTTTTTTGAGGCTGAATTCCAGGTGCCATATCTTTTGGAAATCTTGCCTGATTCCCTACATCTTCCTTATCTCTGTCCACATCACACTGCCTACTCAGTAGATTGCAAACTTCTTACGGTATGGGATTTTTTTTTAGGTTATATTCCCATTGTCTAGCATAAAGTTTGTAACTTGCTAGGCACTTAGCCAGCATTTGTTTTAAATGAGAAATTTGGAAGAATTTTTCCTTAGTAATAAAAAAAAAGATAGACTTTAGCATACCTTATAATGCTAACATGCTCACACATCATACTATATTAATGTATCTTTTAAAGTAGTTTTTCATATTTTTAGAGCCTCAAATGACTAAACTGACACCTTCAGATTTTAGATTGTTATTTGTTCTCTTCTGATGACAAAATGATTTACTGTTTCTATAGAGAACATATCAACTCTCTTTCTTTTTCTGTCCCTGTCTCCCAGTCTGTCTGTCTTTCTGTCTGTCTCTCTCTCTCTCACACACACACACATACACTAACACACATTCATTTACATGTACAAACATATAATATGGGTTAAATTTTTAGAAGGTGTATTTCCCTTTACAGAGATTGAAAGTTTTCTGGCTATTTATCTCTGAGACAACAGTGAAGTAGAATAACTGATCCCCCCTCCCTTCTTTTCTCAGAGTAGTTTGTGCTTCTTTTCCATGCTTGGCACACATTTTCTTCGAGAAAGTGTTTTAGTGAATTGGCTGCTCATCAAAATCCTGTCTTCTTTAAAATGGCATGAGTCAGTCTACCATCTCTTGATTGATCAAAACTTGGACCAATAAAGAGGAGACATATGGTATACAAACCAATGATGCTATGTGAAAAATGGTAAATTCTGGAATGAGCAGATGCCAAGAAACTGAATACTTGGTGATATATGAATTGATGCAGACAGAAATAAAAATATTGATGCTTTTTAAAATTGATATTGATGCATGTATGTCAATGAAAGTACAGATTTATATTCACTTTCCAAACAAATCTTCTTATTAAAGAAGGGAAAAAAAGAGCCACATCTCCTACAGAGTGTCAAAAGTAGTCGAATATAATATCAAATCCATTTTTTTACTTTTTAAAGCATTCTAGTCATTTTAGCTCCTAAAAATGTGATGGAAGAAAACAATATTCCGAATGAATAAATGATTTCTAGTCATGCCTGATAATGTACCAGTTTCTGAAAATTCATTTCTCTATTCAAACTGATGAACAGTAACCCTTTCAAGACACCAGGGAATCACACACCTTTTATGAAAAAGTGAAAGCTGCTACACAAATATCTAACTCACTATTTCTTACATAAATACTAGACACAAGACAGCTTCCTATATAAGCTCTATCCCAGAATTTTCACCTTGGTATCTTGGGAAATAATTAAAGATTTTTGGATATTGCATTACATTTTTTTTAGGACACTGGGGAACTATTTAGCAAATTATTACTTCAGTTCACTAAATAGGAAGAGCATTCACAGTGGGAGAATTTAGCTTAATGTACAGTAACTCTCATTCCATATATAGATGGTTATACTAAATAGGTGATTTTTATGGCTATATTATTCAAAACATATAACTACATTAAGTAAGGTTCGTTAAGCAAGTTTTCTCCTCCACTTCCCTAACTATACATATTTCATCTCCTGCCAAAGAATTAAATCATTTAACTCTTTTCTATCTATAGACACTGTGGCCAAATTTCCAGTCCCCACCTTGGGTTTGATTCTTATCAGATATACTTTATAATCATGGGATCTTAGAAAAGTTGCTTTCACTTCTCAGAGTCTCAATTTTCTCATCAGTTAAAAATGGAAAAGAAAATATAGAATGCATTTTTACCCTATAAAATACTGCATATTTTTTCTTTTTTTCTGACATGTCAGTTAAAGAAGTTATGTCTTTCTGATTTCTGCCTAGATTTCTATTTATTATGCATGCTCACCAGCTATTGAGATAGCAATGCATTACATAGTGCTTCAGCAACTGAAGGGTAATATTATACTTCACTAAAAGCATAACTTTGCTACAAAGAAAAAAGTTCACTCTTGAGGGATGAAAATCAATATATGCTGACATATCTAAATCATTTGAGCTTATTAAATATTTGCTGAAGAGAACTAAATTTATAAATGGAAGGTGCTTCTCAGAGACCATCTAGTCTAATCCCTACATTTTCCCTTTGAGGAAAATGAGGCAAAAAGAGAGAAAATGCTTATTCAAAGTCTCAAAGATGCCAACCAAAAGTAAGGACCACTCCTTTCACCACTGGGCAGTATGTGCTACCTGAGACTTGAGACTCTTGAGACTTAGAGAATAATTCTGACCCATCCCTATTGAAAAGAAAATGAATGTGTGTATGAAAACACAATAAGTAGCAGATCTGGGAGTCAAACCCACATCTGCTCATTTCAAATCCAAATCTCTCTGTAGGCATATTGAATTGTCTACTTTTCTTTAAAATTTTTGTAATGTCAAATTTTAGTTCTTTCAGAGAAATAAATTCTCCAAAATCTGGTAAAATCAGAACCAAACTGTTATTTTATGATATACATATACATGCATATACACATATAAATCAGAGTTTTTAATTATACTTTCATCATATATTATAATATAGTATTTGGTTATAAATGAAAAGATGAACTGTGAACATCCAAAAGCCCCAAAAATAGTAATTTCCCTTGTAATCTATAAATCATCATTAAATGCCTTTTTCACATGTATGTTATCAATCTTTACTGAGAATCATTGCATACCATTATGCAGAGGTGAAAAATAATAATTTTTTTAAAAATGCAATATTAAAATAGTTTATTGTTGTTCATTTAATGTTTAATATGTTTTCTTTATATATTTAATTCACTATCTATTATTCTTATGCAATGAAAATGTCATGACATATGACCATTAGTAAAAGTTCTATTTTCCATAAAAGTTTCTATATTCTAATTCATTTTTATATTAGTTTATTTAATGTGATACACAGAAATGAGCCTTACTTTTCCCTACCCTTCTCCACTATCCTTTACCAACACAAAAGAACCCATGTATACAAAAGTGAATATTCCCTCTTTCAAAATATACTATCAAATGAAAGAGTTTTGGAATTATTCTTCTGAACCTGCTGTTAGAACTAGACAAGTTATGGACAAACAAAGGAAATCAGTCTATACTATAACATTATTACAATACTTTATAAACCAACTAACCAGAAAAAGTAGTCTCAGTCTAATTCCATACTTCATTCAAAAGAGGTGACATGAACCGATCCTTAATTGCTTCAAAAAAGTCAAATCCACATTCAAACAAATGAAAATTATTTATCAGTGTGGAGTGCCAAAAAGATATCATGTAAGGAGTGAAAAAATAGAAGCACCCTGGAGTATCAGAAAGAAGTTCAAGGTTCTAGTCTATTCTAGACTTTGTTACTTAATAGATGTATGACCTTAGACCTCATCTAACGTCAATAGACTTCATTTACCAAATCAGTGAAATTAGGAGAATAAACTGAATTCTTTAAGGAACAAATCACTAAGATTCATAGATTTCTATAATTCTATTGTACTGAAGGCAATTCTAAAACCAAAGTTTCCATTATATTTTGAGAACTGTTATCCTCTTTGAAGAGGTTGACATTTATCAAGGTGTATACAAATAGTCATTGGAATTTATTGTATAAATTCTGTAACATACACAAAAAAATTAGCCACACAATTTTCCAGTCTTACTACATATAACAAGTAAATCTTTCCTTCATTTGTATTTAATATGAATTTAGGAACAGGTAGCCACAAAAAGACTTCTATGCCTTACATTCCAGATCCAGGTTAAATATGAATTTCTGACGGTTTCTGAATATATGTAAAAATTTTTAATTAACCCCATTTCCATACCATGATTGGAAGTAAATAAAAATGTAGCTCTTTCCTTTATGTTGTTATTTCTATGTATCTTCCACAATTTTATCGGCTCTTTGTCATTCTACTCTCATTTTGACAATTCTTTTTCAGATTCATATCCTTCTATAGCTTTCCCCATAGACCAGTTTCTCATAAAACTTTTTGGCTCATTATTTCTCTTAGTTAATTTATTGAATGCTCTCTTTCTTTATTCTTGTAGCCTATTCATTTACAGTAATGTCCATTTAGTTGCTTGATAGCCTGTATAGTCTCCATTTCCTTATTTATAACTTGATTTCTAATTTCAGTTAGTTGCTTTTTAAAATATATCATGAGCCAGAGCCAAATCCCAGAATCAAGACTATTCTTTTATGATTAGATAATACAGACTTGGGGACATAGCAAATGTTTCTGACTCAAATGAGTTTATGATAAAAGGAAAGTTTAAAAGAGCATTAAACATTATAAAAGGAATTCAAGCTAGAAGCTGTACCATGAAGATCATAGCATGAAACTGCCTTGTAGCAAAGTCATTTTGGCATTTTTATAATTACATCTCATTAGATGTGAGTTCTAATAAGGACCAATTTTTGGTTGGATTCATCTCTAAAATGAATCATGTTAAAAAGCAAAATTCCATTATATTTATTCCAAGGAACCCCAATATCACAGGTAAAAATATGATCCCTTATTCATCTAATCTTTTTCTTTCCATTTTCTTTTTGAGGTTTAAAGATTATATTTTTAAAGTCATTGATGTGAGCCAAAACTGTTTTTTAAATAAAATAATTAAAAACCAATTAAGGCTTGATGAAAGACACATTTGAAGGTCACAAACAAAAATGCAGCTCTCCTTTTGAAAACATTATTAAATTTGTTAAAACAATATGAATAACAAGTAATAATAATAATATTTTGACTTAGGAGAAATAGCGTGTCAAAAAAGAGCTAGGAAATAGAAAGAGTAATTTATGATCAATTTGTTTATTATTGATCAAATTGTCTGAAAGCACTACCACATCTTATTAATTATCTCCAGATTTTTGGCTTGCTCATATGTTCAAAAAATGCAAAACTGACTCAAACATAGTGAAAACTTGGAGTAATTCACACCTACATGGAAAATAGTTCTTTCTTTAAAACACCACAAATTCAAATTGTTAACTGATCCCACCATTCTGGAGGGCAATTTGGAACTATGCCCAAAGGGCTATTAAAGAGTGCATACCCTTTGAGCCAGCATTATAGCTACTATATCTATACCATAAAGAGTTTTTTTAAAAGAGGTGGAAAGGACCTATTTGTACAAAAAAAATTATAGCAGCCCTTTTGTGGTGACAAAGAACTGGAAATTAGAGGGAGGTCTACCAATTGGGGAATGGCTGATCAAATTGTGGAATATGATGGAGATGGAATATACTATTGTGGTGTAAGAAAATGATAAATGGGATGTTTTCAGAAAGAACTGGAAAGACCTACATGAACTGATGCATAGTGAAATAAGCAGAACCAGGAGAACATTATATGCAGTAGTAGCAATAATGTGGGATGATCAACTGAGAAAGACAATTGCTCTCTGCAATACAATGATGCAGGACAATTGTGAAGGACTTGTGAAAAAGAATGCTGTACACCTCCAGAGAAAGAACTGTAGGAATCAGAAAACAGTTCAAAGCATGAGATTTTTCAGTTTAGTTTAGCTGGGTTTTTTGTGGGAGATTGGTTTTATGTGGTTATTCTCTTACAAAAATAAATAATATGGAAATGATTTTCACATAATAATACATGTATAACTTAGATCAAATTGTTTACCATCTCCAGGAAGGGGGAGTGAAGGGAGGGGAAGACACAATTTGGATCATATATCTTCAGAAAACCTATGTGGAAATTGTTATTGCATATAATTGGTAAAATAAAATGTCCTCACAAAAAATCACTATATTGTCAACAATAATATAAATCATGGCATTTTTAAGGGAAACTGTTTAAACTTATTAAGGTTCTTCTTAGCATAAATTTGAAAAAACATGAATAAAACATCTTAATGATTATGAAATATAGGTGAATAGCATCAAGTTTTATGGTTCCAAATGAAAAATATTAAGTATCTCAATCTAATGGATTATTTTCTCTAATAATATCAAGGACAACAACAAAGCACAATATTCTTAATGCATGAAAGACAAAGATCAAAGGTGTTTAAGAGTTGGAGTAAAGAAGCCAAATTCAACCAAAGAAAGGTTACATAAATGCCTTGCTTTCCAGATAAGATACATTGAGTTGAAAGCCAACAGGAGAGAAAAAACAACCTAGAGATTAAGAAATTCCCTTGCATTCTAAAATCAAAGCTTAATGGGAAGAACATAAATAAACCAATTAATATCTATGCAATACAAGGAAACATACACATCTGAATCTTTAAAATAGACCATAACAAATGTAGAAAATAACCTAATAAAAACTCTATTTAATAATGATAAAACCTAGGGTCTATAAACCCAAGATAGATATAGAAAGTTTAAAAATTGCCTTATCACCAATGAGGAAGGAGGAATAACAGACATTTTCAAAGCACATGATAACAGGTAAGATACAGTAATATTTTGGTATGAGCAGACTTCATTCTATTCAACAATAAAAAAAGGCTAATAAGAAGCAAATGCAATTAGATTTGTTACATGTAAGCAAAAGTAGTTTATCTCTGGATAAACTCTAAGAAATGGCTAAGGCCCAAGAATTAAATTAAAACCCTTTCCTTAATAGATATACAAATAAACTTGACTGATATATTTCCCAAAAAATTATAAAACAAATGGGTTTTTATGGAGATTAGTTTAATGGGAATAGAGTAGTATTTGATGTCAATTTAGGAAGTGGCTATTGTCACTAGAAATTATAGAAGGTTATTTTTAAGGATCCTAGATTTAGGGATCAATCCAAATTGCAGTGGGAAATGATAGGAACTGTACAACATATTACTGAAGTGAGCAAAAAATTTAGCACCTCCAGATTACCTATCAAGACATATTTTGAGATATAGCTAGGTAACAAAGTGGAAAGAGTGTCAGGCCTGGTGTTTGAAAAACCAGGATTAAAATCTAGCTTCAGATATTTCCTACCTATGTGAAACCTGGGCAAGTCAATTGCCTAGCCTTTTATTCTTTTCTTGAAATTGACACTCAGTCAATTTCTAAGATAGAAGGTGGGAGGTTGCAAAAAAAAGATATAATTCAAGGTAATTTTTTTTAGCAGTTTACTATCTTTCATCAATTGGCACACAAGAAATCCACATATTTTAAAGACAGACTCCCTAAGTATAGTGGAGAATACAACTAATCAATCATACTCAAGAAAGAATATTGCCATGGGCCAAAAGGTTGTGTACAATTAAAAAATTATAACACTAATCCATGAGAACTCAACAATATATATTTTTTTAAACCCTTGTACTTCGGTGTATTGTCTCATAGGTGGAAGAGTGGTAAAGGTGGGCAATGGGGGTCAAGTGACTTGCCCAGGGTCACACAGCTTGGAAGTGGCTGAGGCCGGGTTTGAACCTAGGACCTCCTGTCTCTAGGCCTGACTCTCACTCCACTGAGCTACCCAGCTGCCCCCAGAACTCAACAATATTTTAACAGATATGACTATAACAAATAATCATAATCTCTAAGCAACCTAAAACAACCTAAAAAAAAGAAAAAAGATTCAAAATGAGACTCAGTATAAGAAATGACAATCATGTGGAAACAGGACAAGGAAATGGACATTTCTAGTACTTCATCAATTCTATGCTATAATCTCAGATTTTATTGTCTTTTTCTATTATACTTTGCTATGCCTGTGCCATGAATTACTCCTATTATCTGTTTCCTCTTGACCTATTCATTTGCTGCCAAAGATCAAGAATATTGAAAAACTGTGCTGATTAGCTAACTAAAATTTATATTATGTAATCTGAATGAGATCCATCCTATAGCAATTCTTTTACATCACTTAAATCAGATGACTTTTCTATTTCTCACAGTGACTATTGCAAAAAACAGAGAATCTTTCTTCAGGAAAGCTCTCTTTCTCTCATTTTTCCCTAAAAAAAAAAAGACCCTGTGATGAAAGTTCTTCTGTCTCCCCTCCTCATCTCAGACATTCCCCCTCTTTGCCAATTCAATACCTACATTTTCTCCCCCTGATATATCTGATTAGGAGGCAGCCTCTTATCTTGCCAAGACCAATACCCAACTGGGTACCCTAGATCCCACACCCTTCCCTTTTGTTCATCAGATTGCTCCTAAAATTATCCCTTAATCTTTCTTTCTCATATACGACTAGTTTTCTTTTCTACTGTGTACATGTCTCCCCCAAAAAACTTCATTTGATCCTATCAATAACTATTACATGGTATCTTTCCTCTTTTATCCCATTGTCAGCTAAAGTCCTTGAAAAAAGTTTATATTAAATGCTTTTACTGTCTTTCCTCTCATTCGTGTCTAAATCCTCAGGTATCTGTTTTTTTAATTCTTCCAAAGCTACCATTTCATATTTTCCAAATGTAATGATCTTCTCTCAATCCTTATTTGTCTTGATTTCTTCACATTTGACACTGGTGATCAGCATCTCTTCCTGGACATGTTGTCTTTTGGGGGTTTTATGACACTTATTCTATATCCTCCCTCATGTCTGAAAATTCTTCAGCATCCTTTGTAGTTTTATACATGTAATGTCCACCGATCATGGGTTCTCACAAAGATCTTCCCTTGATCTTCTTCTCTTCCCCTTTAATATTATCTCACTTGTTTTTTTTTATCAACCCCTATAGAATCGATTATTAACTTTATAAATAATTCACATGCCATTATGCCTATTTTTAGTCTCTTTCATTAGGGATAACCCCATACTACCAACTCCCTTTTGGATTCTTCAAAAGGAATGGACCATAGCATCTCCAATTTAATTTGTCTAAAATAAAAATAAAAATCTTTTCTCCTAAAAACCTGTAACTCTCACTAGATTTCCTTTCACTGTCAAGGGTACTTCTATTCTCCTAATCAACATGATTTATAACCTCAATTCCATAATAGACTACCTTTAGAATAAAATATAAAGTCTTCTTTAGTTCATGAAATCCTATATAACATGGCCCTCAATTTTTTTCAGAGGCGTTGAAGAAATTCCTCCTCCTAAACTCTACACAATATAGTCAAAGGACTTTTCTCTTTATTTTACTTACATGTGATGACATTTCATTTCCAATTTCCATGCATCTGCACTGGTCAGTCTTCATTACTGAAATGCATGACCTCTTTACTTCTGTCTCTTCCTTTAAGTTCTTGCTCAAGCAGCATTTTCCATGCTAAATCTTTCCCATTCATCTGTACTGGTAATGCTCCCCTCTCAAATTACATGATGTTTAACTACTTTGTACGTTTATACATTTCTCTCTGTCTCTGTCTCTTTGTCTCTCTGTCTCCATATTACATATACTTATCTCCTCTTCCATTAGAATGTACACTCATTTCAATGACTTGCCCAAGGTCACACATGCTGACTTCAGTGGGTGAACTTCATTTCACAAGGATGACTCTTGTTTCTGAGTTTTCTAATTTCAAGATTTTGGGATGTTTTTAAAACACTCTAAAATGAAATGAAATAGTATCTTATCTCATGTTTCCTGCCATCCCCCTCCAATTACATGGACTTCTGATGATATCAATGACTGTTCTTGCCTACAGTTCTCAGCAGTTTTAAAAGCATGAATAGCTTTGATTTGACTATAACTCCAACAGGTTTAAGATATCCTTTTTTGGTTACCCTATCATTGTTATACAAGCCATCTAGGAGACGAAAGTCAAATAAGAAAAGAAAAAACATTGAAAGAAAAAAAATTGTCACAGTTCCAGGTAGGATTATTCCTTGCAGCAGTTCAACTGTAGAAACTTATGAACCTTCTATAGTAAGACTTTCAGAAGTGTTCATCAGTAGTGAAGATAATGACAAATTAGTATTCCTTATATTCCCCAAAGCTTTTTCATGAAAACAACAGTTCTGTGCTAATGAAAGTCAGACTGCCCTTTTGTAAACTTGATTCTTAAAGGGAAGAAGGAACCATCAAGCCCTTAATTATATAATCTTATGTAATTAACAAATGGAGCTCAAAACCTTCCAACCCCAAGCAATGTGGCACTGAAGATAAAGGTCTAATCATTCACTTGGGATAGTAGAATTCATGTTTTACAATGATAACACGATGTAACTTAATATCTTAATATCTAAGGGGCACATCCAACATTTTATTTTGTTTTATAAGCAGTTAGCAGACAGGATGAAAGCAGAAACACTTTAGGAAACACACTGAACAGCTTTCAAAATTCATAAAACTATCCACTGATATTTTAAGGTTGGAAACTTGATAGTGTCATTGTATAGCAGACTGAATTTAACTTCTTTTTATCCATCAATACTTTCTTCATCTCCGAATTCAGAAATATATAAAAAGATATATATACATATTTAAATTTGTACAAATTTATACTAGATAGAAAAATAGAAATGTTTTATTTACCTTAAAGCAATAATATATATTACATATGTACATATATATCAGTCAAATGAAGGGAGAGAGAAAGGGAAAAGGGGACAAAGAGAGAGAGAAAGAGAAAGGAGAAAGAGGGAGAAAGGGGGAGATAAGGAGGGGGAGGGAGAAAGTCATAAAGGAGAGGAAGGGGGAGGTAAGATGGATAGGGAGAGAATCATCTTTTTGGGAGGTAGGTTTATAATTAATGTTTGTGAAATTTTCTTATGATCTGAAATATTTCCACATAAAATAATTTCAAGATTTCTTTTATATAACTAGAGATACTTGTATTTTACAGAGGAAATTCACATTCTAATATGGGTTTTTAAAAAAGGCTAATAGTTCATTCTAGCAGATCACTTCATAATACAATGGAAAAGTCATTTGCTGACAGCAAACTAGTGGCAGGTGTGCTTTAGTGTTGACAGCTGCATTTCTGACATGGATCACATAGAAACTCTACTGGTAGCGCTAAAACATCTGGAGCATTTGGTCAGATTTCAAAAGCTAATTTAAATGGACTGTCTTCTTCCATTTCAGAAAATAAAGGAAAATATGGATACCGTTATATCTCTTGTAGCATTGCCAGATATTTATTTGATTTTTCTTGGATTAAATCAATATGTTAAAGAAGCAACAAAGGTGAATTCTTTCTTTTAAATGTATGGAAAGAATAAGTATCGGGTATTGTTGAAGTCTTGTGGTTATAATGGGTATATGCTTTATTAAAATAGAAATTAAAAGTTTTTTCTGTTTAAGTGCTTTATATACCTCATTCATCTCCTTTGTAACAAAAATAAAGTACCCGAGCAAACTTTTCTGATAAAATATTATTTGATAATATGCTTGACTATAATCATATTACATTCTACATCTATAGACCATCACATTTCCATAGAAATAAAGGAACAATGTTTTACCTTCAGTTATCAGTAAATAATATGCCCCAGAAAATTTCCTATAATCACATTATTTCCAGGTCCTCAATCTACTAGAGGCTAAAGCCTATCAGAAATAATAACCTTTACTATGTACCTGACAGATTATTACCATTCTTAGTGTTATAATCTTTCAACTAATAGGGCATAATCAAAAGAATCCACTCACTACTCCTTGTATCCAATTTGGATAATTCTAATATTAGGATATTTTTTTCTTATCTACTTGTAATTTGTCAATACCTACTCCTACTTTTGCCATATATCCTAAACAAATAAGTCTTCCACAAGAGATATAACTTTGTTTGGATGCTATACAATATCATTAATTGTTTCCCCCCACCCCCTTAATTTCCGGTATCATAGGCATTTAGGCATTACTGGGAGAAATTTTAGGATAGTCAATGGAGAACTATTACTGGAACCAAGAAGAACTGAGTTCAAGTCCCACCTCAGAAAGACACTAGCAAAGTAAACCTAGGCAAATTATTTAAACTCTCAGATCCTCAGGCAGGGCTTAAAGACCATACATTGTAAAGAAGATGCCAAACTACCAGAGTAGTTATAATTTTCTTATCCAGTAATCACCTATGCTGATAAAATAACAAGTCTCATCCTAATAGTGTGGTATAAGGGATATATGCCATTTTCCTGTTTCTGTTTTCTTCATTCTTTAGGAAAACTATCCAGAATTTTAAAAAATTCATCATTTATTATGATAAAATAATATCCAATTTAATTTATATGTTATAATTTCTTTAGTCATTACTGAATCAGTTTATAGCCATATGCTTCTAGTTGCCTATTACTAATATGTTTTAGGAATGATTTGTATAACCTAAAAGTAAAATCATATGTAGATCTTATTTTCTCCCTTTTCCCACACCCCAAAGCATAAGATTTTAAGCAGTAAATTTTCAAAATGAGAAATTGAAAGACAATTATTGTGTTTATGGTACAGAAAATGATACCAATAATGTAGGTTCACTATAGAATACCCACAATGTACCAAAAAGAATATGGTTTCATGGAAATCATGAACAGGAAAATGTTCATTGAAATGAGAAATGAGTATGTTATGGATGAATATGTGACTAATGGATAGTGACTAATATAGCCTCTTGCGCAGGTAACCATTACTGAGAATTGAGTATTTATTTACTAGTTCACCCTGTGACAAATAGCTCAGTTCTGGAAGATTTTTCTCTGACTGAAGTCACTTGCTTTTTATATTACACTGGTAGCTATTTGAAAAAAAAATATCATCTTGACAAGATATTGGAATAAATGTCAAATAAATTGTTTAGAGGCTTAAATACCTTGAAAAAAGGGTGTTTGACACTACCCAAGAGAAAATGAGCTATCATATCCACACCAGAACCTGAAAATGTTGGTAAATGTTTGGTACCCAAAGAAATTACCCATGAAATGAGTGCTTGGGGCTTGGTTCATTAGAATTCAGCACCACTTCCATCTAATGCATGAGAATCCCCATACAGACCCTGAGAGAAAGAGATAAAAGAATTGCAGAGAGAACAACATTTTTTTAACTATGCAGGAAACTTACACTTTAATGGAAGTTGTTTCTGTACTCATGATACCCACAGGCAGATTTTAGGGTCAAGGTAGCACCATCATTCAACAAAGGGAAAATCTCCAATAAGGAAAGCTATCCATTGTATTATTAAAATATGAATTAAATGAAAAATAGCAAGGAAGTATAGAATTTAATACATTTATTTGGGCATTGGGAGGCCACTACTGGAGAAAAAAAAAACATCTAATGGTATTTACAATGTTTCAGTCATAATACTTATATCCACCAATGCTTCGTTTTGCCATTGTTATCTGAACAAAAACAGAAATTACAATACAGGTGGAGATTTATTTATACATATATATGTTTATATGTATATGAAGAAAAACAACTAATATGACTACTGACTTTGCAATTTATTCTAAAATCAGAATTTTTACAGACATATAACTAGGCCCATTTTACAATTTGGTATATGAAGTATTCCTTTTAAATGGTAACATTGGTACTAATATATAGTTTTTATTTCAAAATGATATCTGCTATTTCTTGACACTTATAACACCTAAGGATAAATGCTACATAAATACAAGTTATTAGTAATGGTAACTAATAGACTATATCCATGGGAAAAGAAAACAACAAAAATAATGACAATATTGCTCTTATAAACATGTAATTTTGCAGAAGACAAGGCCTGTATTTTCTTATGATTCAAGAGTGGACATTATCACACTGCATGTATGCCTATTCCATTTATGTAGTATTATGTAGTATCTCTAAAAGAATCCATTATAAAAGTTGATTCCTTAAATATATGCTCTTTCCAAAAAAAGAAATAAAGGGGCAATATGACTCCATGCAAACTTTGTATACACAAGTAGCAAATTATTATCTAGGGAAGTATTGAGTTGTATTGGCTACCTCTGTTCCTAGTATGGAAGAGAACAGTCTTAGAAGATTAAAATGGTACTTTACTTAGCTCTGAATTGATCTTTTGCTTTGTTTTCAATTCAGGCTTTGGGAAAAAGTCATTTTAAAGAAAAGCAAAAGCCTATAGAATATCATCTCCATTCTAAAATCCTGAAGTTGATCAACTTATTAAAGTATCATGTTCATTTTACTGCTGTATTAAAACAAAATAAAGTCTACCCTCAATACATGAAAAAAAACAAGAAACTTCCATTTGTAGTAATAAAGATTATCAAGCCTCTTCCAATAGTTCAAAATGTTGAAAAGAATATGACTTTTCCTGCCATTTTTTTAATTACTTAGCTTTTTACAAATGATATTTTCAAAATCTACTAAAAAAACTTATTAATTTCCTCTTCTCTCCCATTAAAAATAGAAAAAATGCTGTTATAAGTTCTGTACATATTGATCATTGATTTATTATGATAAAATAATATCCCATTCCATTTACCTATCATGATTTCTTTAGTCATTCTCCAATTAACACATACTCACTTGGCTTCTAGTATCTTGCCACAACAAAACATATTTCTTTTAATATATGGGCACATGTGGGCTGTCTGTTTCTGTAATTAGCCTTCTACATAGGCCTATGAAAAGGAAAATATATAGGCATATATAATTTCAGTGTGAAAATTCATAACATAGATACAGAATGATGTTTACAACCTAAAAACCAATCAAATATAGTTCTTTTTCTTATTTTTTATCGCATTGAGATTTAGGTGTAGCAGTAGTACCATAGGGTCAAAGGTCAAATAACCCTTTAATAACTTTTGTATCATAATTCCAAATTCCTTTCCAGAATGGCAAGACCAGTTCATTCCTTCACCAGAAATAGAGTATGCCCATTTCCTCCCTGAACCTTCAATACTTATCATTTTCCTTTTATTAAAGCTTTGACAATCTCATGGATATGAGATAGGACCTTAGAGTTGCTTTAGTCTTTTTTCTAAATATTGGGGACTCAAAACATTTAATATGGCTATTGATTGCTAGGATTTCTTCCTTTGAAAATTGCCTGTTTATATACTTTGACCATTTATCAATTAGAGAATAGTTCTCATTTTTATAAATATGGATAATAGTTAATATTTAACATTTATACAACACTTATTATGTGACAGGCACTGTATTAAGCATTTTATAATTATTAGCTCAATTGATATTCACAACTATTCTGGGAGATTAAATTATTATTATCTTTATCTTTCAGATGAAGAAACTGAGTCAAACAGAGGTTGTTAATTACTGAGGGCCACATATCTAAGAATTATGTGTTATGAGAGTCAAACTCAGGTCTTCCTAACTCCAATTGCTACACTATTTTCTATGCATCACTTTAACTGCCTGTGTATGTTTATATAAGCTAGATAGAAAAGAGGATTTGAAAGAAGAATCCTATAACTCCTTTCATAATAATAGTTGTTTTCTTTTGGAAATACAATTTTATTAATATCTTTTGCCTTTTCTATCATCTAAAACTCCTATTTTATTTCTTCTCATCCATTTTAATAAAAGAGAAAAAAAGTTCATCAAAATTAGCTGATATATTATAGACAAAAGTATGTGTAGTGACCATCCAATCTACTGAAAAAATAAGGGTGGGAAGTATTTCTTCATATTTCTTCTCTGGGATAAACTTATAAAAGGTTCATTTTCTCAACATAATACTAAATTGTTTTTAATTCACAGCTCTAACAGTCCAGTAGGGTACGCTTCTCATACAACTCCTCCAGCATACACTATTCTTCTGTGTCAGTTTCATCACAAAGTGTGAAGTGAAACCTTAGAGTTGTTTTGATTTGCATTCTCTTTTGTTTTGCCTCCCAAGGTAAAGATCTTTAGGTGAGATGCCTCCAGCCAAGATCTGTAGGTACCATTTACTTTAGAAAGCCTAAGAAACAACTTCATCTAAGCTATACTTTTAACTTGATTCTCTGAAGCCTGAGAACACTCACAGAACACCTGGAAAGTTTTCAGTCAAAACAAACTCTACAGACTTCTTTGACACCTTTTTGAAATGCTGATGCAAGATAAATACAGCTATTACCTTGAATTCACAGCTATTCTACTCTGGAATCAGACAATAAAAGCATACTCTCCCTAGACAAAGATTTATGAAAATAGACTAAGGTGAGTGTGAAAACACATTTCTACAGTCACTTTTACACTTTTTTGAGGGTTAGTAATAAGTATAAATCAATATTAGCTTGGAATTAATTTTTATTCTGTTCTGTAAATAGGTGATAAAAATGTATTCCCTACAGATGCAAAATTTTGACCAACCAAGTTAACAGAAAGAAAATTCACTTATCTCTTGTGAAATTTTACCTTCAGGGATTGAATGCTGCAGTCTCTCAAAAAGAGATACAATTGGGGAAGATTGGTGGCTCAATGTATAGAAAAGGTCCTGGGTTCAGATATGACCCCAGATACTTCCTAGATGTATGACCAGAGCCAAGGGATTTAACTCCTATTTCCTAACCCTCACCAAATGCTTATTGTCCATTCTAAGATGAGAGGATTTATAAAAAAATAAAAGGATATTGTTTCATGTAATACAAATTAAGAATGAATGTTCCTATATTCATATTCATATAGATCAGAGATTCTTAACGTATGTGTGTCTCTGTGTGTCTGTGTATGTGTCCTGCATCCTATGGAAGTATGTTGTAGCCTTATATGAAACCTTTTTCAAATTACAGGGTTCCTTTCCACATTCCATAGGTGACTTTGATGTATCACAGAGAGGCATAAAAAATTAAATGAATTTTGGGGGAGTTTTGTAGAAACTGCAGATGAAATAAGAAAGTTTAGAAGCTATATTTCTTATAATCAAATACTTAACCCAAATTTAACAAGGTACTATAAACACCCCATAAAAGAAAAAGAAGAAAATCAGACTTCTCTGCTAAGTAGGGACAGCCAAAAGTTTTTACCCACACTGTTGGCTCCCCACTCACCTAACCATTGTGATGTAGAAGGGACACCTGTAGTGGTTTTAGATACCTAAAATTATACTACAAAGGAATCTATGTTTAAAAAGTTATCAAAATATTTTGAAATAGCAAGTTCTTAAGCCAAGGTCAAGAGTGAGTTTTGAACAGTCATTCAATGGGAGGTTATTATGAAGTATTGTAGGATTAGGGAAAATGTAAGATTATGTGTCAGTGGCAATGGAGTCTCCCCAATCCCAGATCTTTGGAGAAACAGGCAGACTTGACTGAATGGGAGGGGTAAGAACCTATAGAGTACTCCTTCACCTCCCCCCTCACTGTAAGCAGTTGGAAGCCAGTTAACTGTCTGGTTATAGAGGATAATCTAGCTTGGTAACTTCTGGGCCAAGATGGTAAGTGGATAAAGATTAAACTCCTTGTGATAATATCTTCTTCTGTATGTATTATTTCCCCACAGGATAGAATAGGTGAGGCTTGATGTTTTAGGAGCAGCCCCCTGGCTCAGAAGTTAGGATCAACTTCAGAGCCACTAGAAAGAGGAACTTCGCTTATGAAGGATGTATTTCCCCAAATTATCTGTAACCAGATACAGTTCCTAGATGATAAGGGTTTAATGATATCTGGGAATAGAAAGGGGGGAAAATGGTTTAGGAATGATAAGTAAGGGGAAGCTGCCTAAAACAGCTATGTCAAACAAGCAGCCCCTTTCCCCCAAAGGGGGAAATGTTTCTTTAATGGCTGACCTCCTATCTAAGCCCCTAATGATCTTCTTTCTAAACCTAAACAGCTAAACTAAGGTAGACTGTGGTCTTGCTTGAAGGTCTAACAAAGTAAAGCAGTCTTAGCTGTGAGAGATTGAATGGCTCAAGCAGCTACACAGAGAGTATGTGTGCCCAGAGCCAAGAATCAGGACCAGGACCCCTGTAAGAAGGGTGACCTGGCTTTTATACCAGGACTCCAACTGCCTTTAACTGCCCCCTCTCTTAGAGTTCTGGGGGGCACTATAGAATTCTGTGATGCAGCTCAAACCCCTCTCAGAAATATGGATCCCACAGTAATTCATATATTTCAGGCATGTTGCTAAGCTCTGAGAATTCCAGGAAAGCAAAAAGTCATTGTCATCAAGGTTTTAAGAGAACAACAAAAACTTGCCAACTTAGGACAATGAGTAAACACTTCTAGAATGTGTTTAAAATATCCAATTTCATTTCTAAAATTTAGATGTCTAAATATGAGCCATCTTTATACTCATCATGATTTAAAGAAGAAAGATTCCTTTTCTTCCTGCTCTGAAAAGTGAGGAGATCAAATCTGAGTTTGCCAATTATAGCAGTTTTTGGCGTGATAATATACTACATTTGGAATTAGATAACTGAGATTCCAATCCTGCTGCTGCTGCTTAGTAAATAGATACCTTAGAGATATCACTATTTCTCAGAGTTTTAGTTTTTCTCATCCCAAAGAACAAGACATAAGCATATATGCTTCCATTTCGTAATTCCATAAACTAGTTGACAATTCACTGTTCAAGTTATTTCCAAATCAAAATACTATAAGGGGGCAGCTGGGTAGCTCAGTGGATTGAGAGCCAGGCCTAGAGACAGGAGGTCCTAGGTTCCAATCTGGCCTCAGACACTTCCCAGCTGTGTGATCCTGGGCAAGTCACTTGACCCTCATTGCCTACCCTTACCATTCTTCCACCTATAAGTCAATACACAGAAGTTAAGGGTTTAAAATGAAAAAAAAATTAGAAAAAAAAATACTATAGATCTCATCTGCTGAAAATTTAGGCTATTGCCATCAGAAATGAGATTGTAGTATTATTGTTAGAACTGTTTATTTGTGGTTTAGGGAATGAAATCAGTTGGTCAGAATAGTGTATTGAAGTCAGGAAAATAAAGATCCTAATCCTATCTCTAAAACATACTATATTCTCGTGGGTAAATAATTTGCCCTCTCTTAAGTTTGATTCTTCCTCAGAACAAAGGGGACAATTACATTTGTCAAATTAAGCTCAGGGCTGTTTTGAGGATGAAATGAGGTAAGATATATGAGTCTCTGCAATTCTTAAATATCTTCCTCACCAATTTGTCATGGTGCAAGAAATTTATTGTGACCATATTTCTTGAACTTCAAGTTGGGACACATGGTCTGACAAAGGAATTTTTCCCCATTTTATAAATTTAATTACATGAAATTGTGGCCAACCTCTCTTCATCATATAAGTGCATTATTTCTATATTATTCCATTAAGTTGCACATCAATAACAGAGGATGTGATACTCATGTTTCCGTGTATAATTTCCCCATTACTTCAGCTTATAGTTGTTCTTACTAATAGTTTCCATTCTTTAATGACATATTGGTATTATAATTCTTTCTGACTTCATTCTTTCAGAGATGTTTTTTTCAAATTATTAGAACTTCTTTGAGATTTTGGGGGTCTCTGGGGATCATCAGTGTAAGGATGAAGGGTAAGGAGAAAGAATTTTGTGGGGGACAGAATGTTGCACGAGAGGAGCATGAGTCAAGATTGGCAATTGGGGACAGCAGGGAATTCTGGGAAGGATTACTGAGGAAGGGGTCTTTGGTTTGGAGAACTCAAGGAGGGAGGAAGCAGTGAACTTGCTCTGAACAAACTGAAGTCAAACCTGTGGATTTTCCCCAATCAGATTTGAATCCAGAAACCCTGTTCTCTGTCAGCAGACATATCACCATAACCGAGACTAAAGCATCTTGTCCATTGGGGAGTCTGGACTCTATCTGGGAGTGGACCCCCAAATCTCCCCAACCTCACCCTTGCCTAACTGAGAGATTGTATTCTACATAATTATATTTCAGTATATAGACTAGAACTATAGATAGATATAACATACTTTTAAATGGCATCTCCCCAATTCCAAATATACACCTATAAAGACATCAGTCTTTATCATTTTTAATCGTAACAAAGGGAAGGAGAAGCTTTGGGTGGTATCCTGAATTGGCTCCCCAAAGTGAAGGACCTTGGGCTAGACATTTAGTGTGACCTAATTCCCTCTTACCGCCATCTTCATCAATCACCCTGCTCTTCTTAATAAATACATTAGCAGTCAGATAGCATTCTGGATTTATTACGAGACAAGAGGGGAAAGGGGGTCTCACAGCTTTTGCCTGGCTGAATCCATCTCTGAACCAGACCCTCTTTGGAGCTGACTACTGGATAGGGAAAAGCTTGTGGGGACCCTGGTTCTGGGCCAGATCAGACAGGGTCTTCTCATACCTCATCTTGTGTGAAACCTTTTCCTCTAAACTTTGAGGGCTGGCACACCTTCCCTGGAAGACCATCATCCAGGAGAAACCCCTTTCAAGTTACTCAAGTATCAGTGGCACCACAAGAGAGGGAAGAGAGAATTATCACACTGAACCATCTCTCTTTCTCACCTAACCCCTCTCTATTTGAGCCATTAATGCATCAGACAGAATTTCTGGAATTACTTATTATGCCCCAGGAATATAAAATAGCCATTCATTAAAAAAAAAAACACTTCATCTTGCTGTAGAATTAGTATTGTCTTGGTTCCAAGATAGAAGAGCTATAAAGGCTAGGCAATTTAGACAATTGGAGTTAGGTGACTTGCCCAGGGTCATGTAGCCAAGAAGTGTCTGAGGCCATATTTGAACCCAGGACCTCCAATCTCTAGGCTTGGCTTTCAATCTATCAAGCCACCTATCTGCCCCTACCAATTGATTTTATATCAGGTTATTAATTGATCTTATTTCTTCTTACCATTGTGACTGATGAAGTAATGGAATGGAGAATGAATAAATTTTGATAGAATAAGTGGTATAAAGAACATTCTAGGACAGTGATGGGCAAACTACAGCCTGCAGGCCAGATGCAGCCCCTTAAAATGTTCTATTTGGCAGCATGACATTATTCCTAATCTGACAAATACAATGAGTAGGATACAATACAATGAAACTTTGAAAGAGTTGTCTTAGAAACAGACTGACAGATGAGCATTTCCTTTCCTTTGGCCCCCTCTTTAAAAAGTTTGCCCATCACTGTTCTAGGAGATAATTGTTTTCCTAATCTTGTCTTTTTATATGGGGCCTCCATTTCTGGAATTACAAAATGAGTGTGCTGGAATAAATTATTCTAAGTCCTTTTGAATTTCTGACATTGCACAAAGAAATGAGGAGGTAGTTCTAGGGAGGTTGCCATATTGAAGAGTTAGAAAAATTAGCAGCCTAGGATAACAACATAAGGAATCTATACAGGTAGAGACTTGAAAAGGGATATGGACTGGCAATCCCAAAAAAAAATTATTAAATTTGCTACTTCATTAGGCTTTGTTTTTAGGCTATATAGATCTATAAAGAATAGCCAAGTCCTCATGTGGGAATATGTAGAGGATTTTCTAGAGAAGATATTTAAAACCTTTTGCTAAGTATCAAGAATTCCCTTTTAAAAAAATTACTACTATTTTGTCTTTCATTTAATTATATAAAAATAATTTTTAACCTTCATTTTTAAAAGTTTGAACTAAATTCTAACCCTCTATCCTTTCTCCCTCCAAAAGAGGCAAGCAATCAGATATAAATTTTATGTGTTCAATAATGTAAATCATCTTTCCAAATTAAAATTTGTAACTGAGAACTGAAACAAATTGAAGTGAAATATATTATATCTTGGTTTGCATTCAGACTTCATAAATTTTTTCTCTAGAGGTGGATGGCCTTTTTATCATTAATTCTTGAGGATTTTCTTGAATCACTGTATTGCTAGGAATAGTTAAGCCATTTATAAATGTTCACCATATAATATTGCTGTTATTGTACACAATGTACTTCTGTTTATGCTTACTCCACTTTGCATCAGTTCATATATTTCCAGGTTTTTCTTATATCATCTTTCACACCATTTCTTCAAGCAAAGAGTAATATCTTATTACAATTAATGGGATACAGACCTAGAATGATATTACTGGATTAAAGAGTAGGTACTGTTTTAAAGCTCTTTGGGAATAATTCCAAATTGCTATCCAGAATGTTTGGATCAGTTCACAACTCCACCAGTGGTACATTAGTTTGCCAATTATGCTAAGCCCCCTTCAGCATTTATTATTGGTACTGTTAATTCTTGAGCAAGATAAAGATATTAGGGAGCATGTTGTTGTTGTTCAGTGCAATATATGTGATTTTAGACCTATATTCATAGGTACATGGATTCCAATTATGTCTTGTCATTAGTAGTACAATTCCAAGCAAGTAATTTAACTTCTCTGAGATTCGTTCAAGAAACAGATATTTTTCACATGAGGAGGTTGTGCTCAATAGCCTTTGATGACCTGTCATCTTGACTATGTCCAAAATAAGGCAATTATGATTAAGGGATGAAAATGAAGTCATATGAGAAGAAAGGAGTATTTGAAGTGAAGGAGAATTTTTAACTTAGATGAGGGAAATTAAACACATAAATAGAGAAGAATAGCTCTTCTTAAATTTGGGAAAGGCTATCAAGTAAAAGATGAAATCAGATATATTCAGTTTATTTTTAACAATGAAAAATTAGGATGAAGGCTAGAAAATTTCCCAGTATTAAAAGGAAGAACTGTCTTCCAAAGAAAGTTTTCTGAAAATGGAATGAATTGTTTTTCAAGATAGAATGACTACTCTTTAATAAATATGCTGTAGAAGTGATGTCATGCCCTGAATAAAAGTAGAATTATAGGTTAACTAAGGGTCCTTCAATTCTGAGTATTTATGTCAAGCTTTGCATTTGTTTGAACTGATTAGAACATATGTACAACATCTAACCTTAAATAACAGATTCAGTACCATCATTCGTATTGTGATTTTTTCCTGCCTTATTAACCTCATTTTTTCCAAAAATTTAAATATGACTTATGTATTGTTTAAATTTCTCAATATCTATGGTAATGAGAATCATGGCATAAAGAAATTTTAACATTAATATCTAAAGCATTCATAAATAAAAAAACAAGATTTTTGGAAATAATAATGAGACTATTCCATTATCTTCATGGTGGCTCCCCTGTCCTCTTTTTAATCCTCTACACCTGGGATCTTCCAACTTTTTTTTTTCCATAACAATTCATTAGGAAAATTTTGCTGAGTACAAGCCTTTAATCTAGCTAACTAGCTAGCTAGCAAACTATCCACTGTTTTCCTAATAATAAATGTAATAAAATACTAAAAACAAAGAGGATGAGACAAAGATAAAATCAAATGTTATTCATGAGTTAATAAAGAATGACTATTTCTGGATCAGAAGAGTATGTATAGAGATCTGTATTCGAAGAGAACCTTTAAGACAACAATACTGAAGATGAACTGAAGTAGAGTGATCTTGTGACAAGGAAACCCGATTTTAGACTATTGCAAGAGTCCAAGTGAGAAATAATGAGAACTTAAATCATTAAGGTAGATTTTTTTTTTACTAGATAGACAGGAACTACAACATAGTCTGGAGGAAAAGCTGGCAAAATTGGGCTAATGATTTGTAGAATGAGTGAGAGTGAAGAGCTGAGTTAGATATCAAGATTGTGAAGATGTGACTGGGAGTATGTAAAAAACTAGTTTTTGAGAGGGGTGGGGAGTATATGGAAAGATAAGTAAAAGGTTCTGAATTACAGATCATTATGTATTCATGTCTGCTTATCTTGTGTAATTCACCATGTTTCACCAAAAAATGATAAGGTAAAGCAGTTCTTCCTCATTGGCTACCACTTAGGGATGTAGAGACCAATGCCTCTTTCAGTGTTCTCCAAAGAGATCCTGACACATTTATGAAATGAACTAAAGAGTACACTGTGAGATGGTAGTCTTACACAATGGCTAGTGATGTTGCTTACAACACAATTAATTTATAAGGGGAAAAATACATATTAAAAGGCCACCAAAAGTACAGGGAGTAGTAGAAAGAAAAGGGAAAAACAAATTGGGCCAGTATTCATCATAATTAGACATGACTAAAACAACAAAGACAACATTGCTTATAATGGATAAAAGCGATGGTAATGCTGTGCTTGAGCTATACCCAGGTACTGACCACTCTGTGGATGTGAGACTCATCTGATTTGTCACTCCACAGGCCCTTGGAGTCATGCTGTGGTTATTGTTTGAGACTATTGCTTTGAGACTATCTCTTTTTAGGAAAGAAAACTACTTTAAATATATTTCTGTTTTATACCTCAATACCAAGAGACAGCATAATTCAGCAGCATTGTTATTGGGAGTAAGGATTGAAAATATATAATTGATTGATTGATATGATCCTGATTGAGAGGCATTTTTTAAAAGGGGATACAAATACCAAAATGAGATAGTTTCTGTCCTCAAGGGATTCCTTTAATCCCTTTAATCTCCCTCTTAATCTCCATCTTTTGGCTTCTCTGACTTCCTTCAAATCTCAGCTAAAAATCGAACTTTCTACAAGAAGTCTTTTCCCAATTTCCCTTCCCTTTTCAGATTATCTCCAATGTATTCTATATATCTCCTTTTTGCAAAGTTATTTTTTGAACATTGTCTCTTTCATTAGACTACAAACTCCTTGAAAGTAGTATTTTTTACTTTTTTTAATATTAGTAGTACATAACACAGTGCATGGAACATAGTAGGAACTTGTTGACTTGATGTTATGTGACTTCAGAGTCAAGATTTAAGCCAACATCTTGTGACTTCAAATTCAGTAATGTATCCACTCTACCATGAATGCCTCAATACTTTGAGCTCTGATTCTATAGTTCAAAGCAGATCAGTTTTATTCATTCTGACCCTGCTTTAATCTTTATCTCTTTCTTTCATACTCCATGAAGAAATGGGGGAAGGGTATGAAGAATGTAAAGTGCACATCAGTTCACACCCTGGTGGTTTTCAGGAATATATTAATGTAATGAAATGAAGGTCATTAATTATATGGCACAATAATTTCTCTCCCATGTAGCACAGAAAATAAATTGTATTGAAAGGATGAAACTGGTTCACAAAGTAAAGATTACTTAAAAAAACACATTAGAGTTTCAAGTCTAAAAAAGGCAGTCACCACTGATTGGTATCAACTGATAACAGTGGCAGTTTATTAATAATCTGTCATGTAAAGCTGACATATTAGGTGCTGAATTCTGCTCAGATTCACAATGAAATCTCATCCATTTTATTACCACCAGAATTACATATATTTTGTTGAAAGGCTTTTGCAAGCTTAAATGTGCTTTAAAGCTCTTTTCTCACTACAATTTACTGCTTTTTCCTACATCTCATTATCAACAAGACAAATTCAACAAAAGTTTAAACTTGATTTTCCAGGATATCTGTGGCCCTATCAAATAAGCAGCCAGTTTTACTACAGATATACATTTTGATAAGGGTTGATAAGTTTACCCTTAGACAAATGGAAAAGTCTTAGCTGCTAAATTACCTATATTTGACAAGCTGAGGGAGTGGGAGAAAAGTAGATGTACCCTACTAATAGTATATATCCACCTTTTATTAAAACTAAATCATGGGCTATTCACTCAAATTCAAGATATGAAAGGGATAATTCACTTAATCACAGTTATATATGAATGAACCAGCCAAATAAGCACAGCTTATACAAAGCTGTGGAGACAGGTGATAGCCTTTCTGTAGTTAAGCTAAAAGACATAGAATACATTGAGTAATGTGTACAAAAATTATTTACCTAATTTTTCATGTTTATCAGTCTAGTTTCCTCTCTTCCATATTTTCTTGACATTGTTCACAGAAAAAAACAGCATTTCTGAGAATTTTGACAAACTTGACCCTGTAATTCTATCTAATATTTCCTGTTAAACTTCACTGATCTTAAATTAATCTGAACACAAAAGGATTTAAAAGAAAATGAGATACAAGCAACACAAGAAGTTCAGTAGTTAGGATGCTATGAGAATTGAGGGATTTTACCACATATATAAGCAACTGAATTGAGTTCAAACAAACAAGTATGATTAAAGATGTGTTGAGTACAAAATATGGCCAGCATGAGGAAGATATGTTAAAATGAGACACATTTCTTCATATATAAAGCTTAGAATTTCATGCTTAGAGTCTAATAGGAAGCATGACATATAAAAATAAAAGGTGATATACACTTGCATCTATCTATCTATCTATCTATCTATCTATCTATCTATCTATCTATCTATATCTATATATATCTCTCTCTCCATATATATATATGAGAGAGAGAGATTTTTTTCACTAAACCTCTCCCCAGTCCTTAGAATGTCTAATATTTATTCCGTATTTTTCCTATCCTTCTAGTACAAGTATTTATATTGTCCTTACATTCTTTTTTTTAAAAAACCCTTACCTTCTGTCTTGAAATCAATACTATGTATTGGTTCCAAGGCAAAAGAGTGGAAAGGGCTAGGCAATTGGGGTTATGTGACTTGCCCAGGGTCACACAACTAGGAAGTGTGGAGGTCAGATCTGAATCCAGGACCTTCCATCTCTGGGTCTGACTCTCAATACACTGAGCCACTTAGCTTCCCCCTGTCCTTAGGTTCTTAAGTTATCACCAAGTTATTTTATTTTTTAAACCTTTATCTTCATTTCTTCCTTAACTTTTCCAACTTTCATGGATTTTTCTTATGTTTCCTCCACATCTTTTTCTCTCCTTCTATAGAAGAATGCATGAATTAGTAATAAAAGGCAATGCCATAAATAATGGAGGAATGAAATAGTTTACCTGTAAGAACAATGAATATAAAAGAATTTTAGTAAAATAGAATTATTTTACTTTGTATTAAATTTGTATTGCATTAAATTGTTTGTATTAAATTAAAAAAAATTCTCCATAAACAAAAGCAATGCAATCAACACTAAAAGGCAAACAATGAACTGAGAAAAATCCTTATAGCAAGTCTCTCTGACAAAGCCTTCATTTTTTAAATATATGAGAACTGGTTCAAATCTTTAATAATACAAAGTATTTCTCAATTGACGGATGGTTAAAAGATATGAATTGGCAATTCCAGAGAAAGAAATCAAAACTATCTTTAATCATATGAAAAAATGCTCCAAATTATTTTTGACTAGAGAAATGAAAATTAAAACAACTCTGAGATACCACTTTACACATATCAAATTAGATAATGTGGAAAAAAAAAGGAAATTACAAATGCTGGAGGGGATGTGGAGAAATTAGGACATAAACACTGCTGGTAGAGCTACAAACTAATACAACCATTCTGGAGAGAAATCTAGAAAAATGCCAAAGGGCCATCAAACTGTGCATACCCTTTGACCTAGCAATACTTCTATAGAATCTGTATTCCAAAGACATAAAAGATAGGATAAAAGAACCTTCTTGTACAAAAATATTATAGCAGCTGTTTTTGTGATGGTTAAGAAATGTAAACTGAAGGAATGCCCATCAATTGGGGAATGACTGAAGAAGTTGTGGTATATGTTTGTCATGGAATACTATTGGGGCATAAGAAATTATAAACAAGATGATCACTAAAAAACAAACTTAGAGACTTATATGAAGTGATGCTAAGTGAAATGAGCAGCATCATAAGAAAACTGGACGCAGTAATAACAATACTGTGTGATGATAAACTGTGAATGACAACTATTATCAAAGCTAGGATCCAGGACACCTTCAAGGGACTCATGAAAAAAAAATGGTAGCCACCACCACAGAAGGAATAGATGGAGTCCAAATACAAATTGAAATGTATATTCTTTACTTAATTTCCTCCATGAATAGTTTGTAGTGTAAACAATATGTATCTTCTTTTGCAATATGATGAACATGAAAATATATATGATGTGGTAATATGTGTACAACCTTTGTCATATTATCTGCCTTCTAAGGGAAAGAAAAATGGATTGTAAAATATTAGAAAACGAATACTAAGAAATGGTATTGACATGTGTAATGGGAGAATTTGGGAAAGGTGTTTGGTTAAAGGGGATTTTGGAAGGGAGGTTGTCAGGGACTTGCTCAGTAAATAATATGACTTGCAGATAGGATGGAATAGTGAGATTCAGGATATAATATGAGGCTGAAGTCAGGGAGTATGACACTGAAGGTAACATAGATCTTCAGGGAGAGGAGGAATTAATTTAAACAGGCAAAGAGCAGCAGGGCTTATAGACTAGGACTTAGACTAAAGACAAACTGAGGGGAAAAGACTGATTGAAATTAACTACAGGCTTTAGTTAATTTCACAGGAAGGGACTTGTTTTGAAGTTACACCTTCCTTCAAGATGGATAACCCGGCTTCCCTTCAAGCCCAGAGTATGTTGGTTCCATTCCTCTTCTTCCCTTTCTTACTAATTAACTGACAAAGTAACTAACAGGTCCCTTTTAAACACAAAAGGGGTTTATTGTCTTCTTAGGTTAAATTGTCAAGTGAAGGGGATTAAAGGCAGCCCTAATAGTTATTTAAAGAAACCTCAGGTGGGGGAAGGGAAGCAGAAATGGGGTTTGAGCAAGGTCCTGCCCTGACTCAACTCTCAAGGCGATCTTGAAATTAAAAGGGAATATGATGATAACTACCTAACCTCTCTAGATAAAGTACTGCCAAAGTATAGCTAAACCCTCACAGATTTGAAACTACTCTCTGATTCACTCTCCTTATTCACTCCTCACAGACATTAGGTAAGGGAAGGAAGATAGGGAAATGAGGTAGAGTATGGAGATTCAAAGGGTTTATCTAAATTAACAAATCTCAAATAAATACTCCAAAACTAGGCTAAATTTTCAATCTTTAGAAAGGAGAAGAAGCAGGTCGGCTGGCCCTGGCTCTCTCCACGAGGTCCCAGGTCCAACTGAAACTTTTTTCCAAGATTCTAAACTCCTAACTGACATTAGAACTCAGCCAAAGCCTCAAAAACTGCTATGACCCACCTCTCTCTGTACTACACATGTAATCTGGAAAAAATAACATTTACACTAAAAAACTACAGCATCAAGATAGAAATGCCTTGGTGGACTGGCTACTGATGCCAACCAGGGATTCAACCCTGGAATTGCTTTTAAAGAAAATTTTTCATAATAGCAGGAAAACAAACCTGATAGGTCTGACACTAAGAGGAGATGAGCTAGTGTCTTTTCAGTTCCTGAGTTCAATCCCTTCATTTTCCAGTTCCATATCATTAGAAAATGAATTCAAAGGTAAGGGGGATGATATGGAAGCACATGTGACTACCTGTCAATAGCAGGTACTACAAAGGATAAAAGGATTGGATAAAATTACACACAACAGATTTGTGGATGGCTCTCCCAATGGATTGATTAACAAGTATAGGAAGACAACTAAGACTAGAAAAACAAAAGTTATAAGGACTGAGTCAGCATATATTTCAATAATTCTCCCCTGTGAAGCTAATCATGCACATGGTCCAGCACCACAATTAGACCTATATTGGCTTTCTATCCTCAATTGTAACATCCCAATCTCTTGCCCATAAATGTGGAAATGGTCTTGGAGATCATTTCTTTGCAATAAGGAAGTCATTCTAAACATATACATAGCATATAACCAGCATGAGGACACAAAAGAGAAAACCCACAGATGCTTTAGCCATTGAAAAATTTGGTACCCCAAAATAAAACTGTAGCCCATAGACTTTGACAGTTCAATATAGTTACTCTGTAACTATATTTAAGTGGTACAGCACCCACATTGCCTCCCTGCCCCTTTTAACACAGTTTCCTTCTGCAAAGAGTTGAACTTTTGACAGAAAGGAATCTAAAGACTTCAGGAAGGGTTTCTGCTTAAACAATGCTGGCAAACAATGAGGAGCAAATGTGCATTAGAAAGGTCTCCTAGTATGGTACCAATTCAAGCAAAAATGATAAGTAGTTTATAGAATGGGTAATAGATCTATAACATACACTTGACAAACATAACAAGCAAAATTTTAATAGGTGAATAAAGAAACCCAATATAGCAGTAGTTTTAGGGGTATCAAGTCCTTTTGTAGCACCTATAATCTACAGGGTTCTGGTAAGGACTTCTTTTCATCTTTCAAATAGCTGCATATGAATCAGGGCAGCTCTGCAGAAGCATTTCCTTCAATATCTCTAGAGGTCAGATAACTTGAAGAGATTCTCTAGATACTGCTGCTAAACTACCAGTGATAAGACTAGGTTTAATTTAGTAATTAAATTACTAATTTAAAATTTAAATTTTTAAATAAATTTAAATTAATTAATTAATAAATTTTTAAAAATAAATAAAATTAAATAAAGCAAAATCTAATCATATTGACTTTCCAGTTATTAGTTCATGTGATTAGTACTAACTCAAACTTGTTATAAGAACAACAAATTAGAAATCCACAATTCACCTGAAATTTCAGAGAACTGCAGTTTAAGCAATAAAAACAACAAAAACAACCAGAAACATTTTCATCAATATTCCCACCAGGAAATTTCTGATGTGGGACTGGAACACTGATTCAATGTCCTACATTCTAACCACTGTACCACCCAATTATCTCAAGCTATCAGCATGACTGTAAGAAACTCACTTTTTGGTAATCTCACCATACTCTAATCTCTCATGGAAAGAAGTTGAAATAGATGACTTTCAAGGTTTTATCTAGCTGAAAAAATCCAACATTTCTATGAATTTTTAGATGATTGGTACGATCCTTCCTTCCTAACATTACAGGAAAACAACATAACATTTTTTCTTTGCTTTGAACATGGGACTAGAATAAAAAAAATAAAAATAAAAGACAGATGTTTAGCAAGGCAATTTTATTATATTTTCTCTGAAAGCTTGAATGTTTAAAGAGAATCTAGCTAACAATACAGTGAGATAAACATATTTGTTGTTTTTTTCTTCTGCTAAAATAGTATCTTAGTGATTCACATCATTTAAGTTATTCATGGAAAAATAGAAAAGGTACAGCTACTGTGAACATTAGAAGTTTTGTAGCTTATATTGATGGAAATGACTTTTCATTATACAAGACTATTTAAGTGGGAAAAAAATTAAAATATGCATAGGTTGGGAGACCAGTAAAGATAACCTTTTATAGCAAATCTGATAGTGAACTTCAGTACATGTTTGTTTTTGTTTACAGAATCAGCAGATCAGGAACTAAGTGGTTTGTTTTTTTAAAAAGGATGCACTTTAAAAAATCATATCTCAAATTATTGAATTTCAAAACTGTAGATCTAAGGTTGGCTCAGATATCAGAAGCCATTTAGTCTAATACCAAGAATCATTGGCCTAGATTTTGTATATTTTTATAGATTTCTTTACTTGAAAATAAGGACATTTTCCAGCCTGTAGTCCTGTTAGTTCTCTTATTCTCCAAGATCTTTCAGGTGTTAGTGATAGTTACTAATCTATCACATCCACTAATCTCATAGTAACCGATAATATGGTTTATCTGAGCCAAGTGGCATGTATTCTTCAAATAATACTCATCTTAAGTATTGAGTGGCTGTATAAGCCATTTTTGTTTGTTATCTAAAATACAATTCCCATTCTCTTTGACAAATAAAAGAAAACATATATGGATTGACTAGCTCTAACTTTTCTTCATTGTCAGTGATCATCATCCCCATATAAATTAAATAATGTTTTTTTAAACCCTTACCTTCTGTCTTAGAGTCATTTCTAAGTATTGGTTTCAAGGCAAAAGAGGAGTAAGAGCTAAACACTGTGGGACAAGTGACTTGCTCAGGCATATAGCCAGAAAGTATCTAAGGCCAGATTTGGCCCAAAGACTTCCTATCTATCCTTGGCTCTTTATTGACTGAGCCACCTAGATGTCCAGTAAATAGTGGTTCTATCTCTCCATGATTACTCCTCTGTCCCAATCATACATAAATTTAAACCCCAGCCAATTTTGTTGATGCTTCTCATCATCATCACTTAGGCAAAATATTTCCCTCTCTACCCACTTATTGACTTTTCTTGAATCATACTTTTTGATTTCCATTGATTCCCTTATACAAAATTTAGTTTCTCTGCTTAATTTTTGTCTTTAATTCCTTAAAAATGTCATATTCTCATCTATTGATATAAACACATTCACATTAATATATACATGAATAAACATCTGAATATATTTCAGATAAAAGCAAAAATTCAATTTATTAATATCTTCTTGTTATATATGCATATATGGTTATATACATTATATATGATATATATGACATATATTGAATTAAGAATAATCAGGTATGTACACCTTTATACACAGTAAGAGAGAGACAGTGGGAAAGAGAAGAGATATAGGGTCAGACCTGACTCAGGCCAGTACATCATTACTCAATTTCTATGGTGGGATGAAATGAGGCAATCTCAGATCACTGAATTGTTTAACAAAAGATTTACTTAGCCATAATATAGAAAGAATATTTGAAAGGATACTGTAGCACTTAGCTTATGATTCCCCTTCCTACATCTTTTTATAGAAATTCATTTGGTTAGTTGGACACAATATGGTTACTCACATTGTCTTGTGACATTTGCCACATCCTCAAGGGTTACAGTGCAAGGGTCATTATATGTCTAAGTCCTTCTATAGACATGTGCATATATTTCAGAGAAAATCATTTTCTGTTACACTAATACAGTCTTGAGGATTCTATATGTATGCATGTATACAATCATACACATATAAATAGATTTGTTTATACACATATGTATATTTGTCCATCTTTATGGTTATAGGTATATATGAACATACACACATATAAGTGTGTATAAATGTTTATCTATATAAACAGACAACTACCTAGATTTTTGCTTGTATGTATCCACCATTATGCATTGATGTGTAGAAATCTACATGTAGATATATATGTATAAGCATACATATATATTTATGTGGGAATTAATGGAACGACATTATGCCTAAAGAAACAAAATTTTACATGATTCAAAAGAAATGAAGAAAAACATTACAAGTGTAAATATCTCATTGTTACAATATACTACTGAGTACAACTTCAGGGAAAAATAAAGTGGAAAAGACAATATGAAGTACATATAGGGATGGGAAAGTTGGGCTTTAATGGAACAAGAATACACATTAACAGATGGATCATCAGAATGTTGCTAATTGCCTAATAAATGTTTGAATTAAATCATCGTTTTCAACATTTCTTTTATATAAGACTATTATTATTTTCATTTTACAGCCAAGTAAGCTAAGGATCAGCAGGACTAATTGACATGATCAAAAATCATGCGCTTCTAAAGGGGAAGATTTTTGAATTAAACCTCAACTCACTGATTCTTATTTTAGCATACTTTTCATTAGATTCTTTTGAATCCAAGCTAAATATACCCCAACTCTTATTTCCATAGCCATTGTCCCTATCCAGATCTTCACTGTCTCAGAGACTATTATTCAAGAAATAAAAGCTGTGATTTCCTATCCTCTATGTTTCTTTTTCCTTTTTCATTTTGTCACTTTTCTGCTCAAACTGATTTTTATTACAAATCCAAATTCTTCGATCCTACTTATGTGGTTCAACAGTCAATGGCTTCTGCTTTTCATGTGTTATGCTTATTATAAAGATGTTCCTCAAATTTCTAGTACCTAAGCTAATTTTGCTAGTTCCAGAAATAATCCCCCATCATTACTCATGTGAATAATCCAGGGGAGCAATTGCATCAACTCACTTTTCTGACAGTATATTCTGCTCTTCATTAAAAAAAATTATCTCAAAATTTAGGCTTTTACCAATCACTCCCAGATTAACTATACTTTTCTTTCTTTGTCAGTTCTTTGGTGCTGACCACATTTAAGCTTAGAGTAGTATTGACTCAGTTTAGACGATAGTTTTGTAAAATTGTTCTATTGTTGCTCCAAGCACTTAATCATAAGCAAAAAAATGAGCTCCTTTTTAAAAATTCTATTTAAAAACCCTTTTTTTGTTCCTGTAAAAAAAACATTTTTTATCATTTGCAAAATACTTTTTTGTTTTGCCTAAGGAATTTTATGCTATTTGAAGCTTGTCCTGCATTTAATTATTATTACTTATCACAAAGAACAATAATGGCTCCCCAAATCTACTGGAATTGAATCTTCATTTACATTATGCTTTTTATTCATGCTCTGGTGTGATGTGGAGAAAAAAAAGTATATCTCCTCCTCATTTATGGGCAAATGTACTCACCACGGTTTTCAAAATAATTCTGCAGACTAAGCTTTTTCTATAACATTTTACCTGCCATACTTTAAATTTACATTAGAAAACAATTGAATAAAGCCATTTTATGGCACTGTTAAGGGACTATGCATATGTATAACAAATAGAAAATTCATAAACATTTGAAGCAAGAAAGAAATTTTATGTTTGCTATTAAATTATACCACATAGAAAGCCAAATATAAACATTTAAAATTCTGTACTACATTATATCATGCAGATATCAGAATAAATAGTATCACAGAAACTAGGTTTGCATTAATGAATGTCTATTTTTATATTAGTAAAAATATTAAGGAAGGCAATTTTGTCATACTATGAAATGAAGAATTTGGGGGGGTAAAAGAGACATTGAGATCATCTAAATCCAATCACCTCTTCTTAGAAATGATCAGATAGTCCTAGGATGTTTAAGTAACATGTCCAAGTCACATAGTTTTATGGGATAATCAAAAAAAGAGCTTGAAATAGGAAAGTATATTGAATAAAATAAGGAATTTGAGTCAAGAAACTATGTTTATATTTCAAATCCATCATTTATGGCTCTGTGACCTTAGCAAAGCAAATGGTGATAATAATATAGGTCTTTCTTATCTCCCAGGGTTATTCTGAGCCTTAAACGATATGGATATGTGAAGTAGGCTGGTGAAATCATGTAGGATTATTGAACTTAACACACAAAGTTGAAAGGCTTTATAAACTATAAAGTGATATGAGGTGGAATTGTTATGAAATAGCTTTTCAGAAAGTAGACTTAAGATGGATAATATGATTATCTTTCCCCATGGATCCATAAGTAGTCCCCTAATTAAACAATACACAAATAGCTGTCCCTTCTAAGGATGTCAACCTAATTTCTCCCACAACTATGGTTTACTTAGTCCAATTAACACCTCTTTTCCAATCCTGCAGACACAAAACTTTCTAATTCAGGTTAACAATTAATGATAAAAGTTTCATGTTAAGAAAATTGATGATTATTTGTCTATAGTTAGCATTAGTGGTACCATATACACGTGCACATATATACACACGTGTATATATATTTATGAATGTACCTATATATACATATATTTATATCTATATATGAGACAAAGGCAGGGAAAGAAAAACAGAGACAGCAAGAGAGGTAACACAGAGATATTGAGAGTATGGAATAATGTATTAATGATATTAGTTGGAGGCAGACAGGTTCCCTAAAATTCCTCATTTAAATCATACATGGGAAGATATGCATACAACTATAATGCTTTGGAGAAATTATTTTTTATATAATGCATAATTTTTATCCTGTATATTAGAGAGAATTCTTGAGAGAGCTCTTAGGAATGGCTCTATTCATTCTATGGATTTTTTCATTCTCTTTCTCTTTGCTCCTTTCATAAGTTCTGACTAACAGGAAAATTTTGCAATGACACTTTTCTGGTGTACATGCAAAAAAAGGGGTGTCTGATGGACCACCTTATGATCAGCTGATTAACAACTAGAAATGTACTGAGATGTTTAAAGGAGGAACTTAATAATGAGATCCCCAAAATGCATATACCTACTTAGGTCAGGAGTTTCTGTTTGTCTTATGATGATTGAGAGAGTCATTTCATCATAATTAGGATGTCTTGACCAGTCAAATAATTAATTATTTGAAGGAATGAAGGTACTTTATTTACTACTTTAAGAATCATTCTCCGTAGTATCTTACATGTAACTACTACATGATATATATTTGTTCAATTTATTTGATTGAGTTATTTTGGATCTAATCTGAGTCCACAGTATATAGTAGAAAGAACATGGATGTTGAAGTCAGAAGACATGTTCATATCATAGCTCGGCTCTTTTTAAACTGTGATTTTGGAGGTCTTTAGCTCTCTCTGGGCTTCAGTTTCCATATTTACATAATGACGAGGTTGAATTATATAATATCTAAAATCTATTCCATTTTAAATTTGCTTGATTCTTTAAAACAGAAATGAATCACAGATTAGAAAATATGGCTACTGGGCCTTTGGCTAGAGGCAAACTGGCTATATAGAGTCATTTCCATGACATTTCAAAAATGGATATTACTTGTGTAGCCACAACTTTACATAGTGACTGACTTATTGTGTATATTATTCTCAGGTTAATGTAAACACAGAGAAATAATAATTTTGCTTAACAAATCTCTGATATAATGTAGATTATTACCATCCATGCAAATATAAAATAAACTAAATATGTTTCATCAGTCAAATTCATTTTAAAATAATAATTGGGTGAAAGTGACATTTTAAAATATTCATATATTTAAGTAGAATTGTGGTGATCCACTAGAAGTTGTTTTGTAAATACTAGAACAAGTCTGACTGATAAAGTTAAATACAAGCTCTGGATCAGAGTACATACATTGGAATAAATGCATTTGCATTTCCTTAATGATTATGCATTGAATGAGATGCTGAATATGTGATCTCAATTGAAGCTGGTAGTTTTCATTTGAATTTCAAGATTGGACATTCACTACATGATCATTCTGTTAAATGCACTCAACTAATCAGAAGTTTTTTACTTGTTTTTATTTACTTCCCTTTCTATAAAAAATGAGATAAAAAAACTATGTTAATTATATGCAATGATATATATTTTGAATGAGAAGTCAGAAAATTAAAAAAGATAGTTTCCTACATTAGCTATTTATCTTTAAATGTGACATATGATGTGGATTTGATAGCTAGCAATATTTCCAAGTATGATTACACAAAGTAGATTAGTATTAGATACTGAAAAATGCCATAGGAACTATAGTATACAGAATATATGCATACATGAGCCAATGTTTTTAAATATTTTAAAGGATATATATATATATAAATCATACAATCATAATCAAATGGAAAAATAAAGTTATGAAGGCACTTTTAATCTGGGATGATTAACAGGGAATGAAACCTACTTTTTCCAGCATCCCCTTCTTTATAGCTTCAGCCTTATCCCCAAATCAGTTAACCAAGTATAATCTCAGTCCCCAGTCCCTTGATAATAGATTTTATTTGATATTATCACAGGTATTTTAGCTCAGCTTCCCCAACACTTAGATCTGTTATTGTCTTTTGTTGGGAAAACAAAGGAAGTGGATTTAGCCAGAGGCTCAAAAGTGACATGAATAGCAAATAATTCTAGTATAAAATGAGGATAAGTTTTTAACTGATTCTCAAATAGACTTCCATTCTCTGGTCATGATAATGGTTAAACAAGAGTATATTCTTGCCCCCTAGGCTCTTAAATAAAAAAGACTCTTCTCTCTCAGACTTCCTTGAGAATATTTCTCTAATAATTTTGGCTATATAGCAAAAGTAGGCATTCGTCAACTAATTTTTGAATATCATGGGGCACAATTCTTTGATCTTTTTCAGCCTTAGTATATCTTTTGACCTTTGTTAGTTTGAAGTAATTTTCTTTGTCTTCTTTTACTTTTGAAAGTCTTTAGAGTTTGAAGTAGGCATAAGTACAACATCTCATTTACTTCTTTGTCTATCCTAGTATTCAATTTGAACCTTGTACAAAACAAATGTTTAGTTCATGGTCTTAAATGATATTTACCATCTCTCCCTTTGGGAGACTGTGACAATACAAAAGTTCATGTTATCTAAGCCATCATTTGCCTCAACCTCTATTGACACAACCTCTTTCTGTTTCTTTGCTCTTGGTAGAGACCAGGAGACTGAATACCATTGAAAATTCTGCCCTTTGACAACTTAAAAAACAAGTTTCTATTGTCTCTGACCTCCTATGATAACTGACATACTCTGAGCTAAAGAAACAATAGACATCCTTCTTTGACCTCTTGTTCTTATTCCACATTTCTACTTAGTTCCAGAACTTCCATGATTCAGAGAAACAATGCGACTATCTATCTAAATAAAATTTTGGAGGCTAACTTTGTTACCTTTGCCAGTATAACATTTAATTGCATGCCACATCTCTCTCTGTCTTCTCTGTCTCTCTGTCTCTCTGTCTCTCTGTCTCTCTCTCTCTGTCTCTGTCTCTCTCTTCCTGTCTCTCTCTGTCTCTCTCATTAACTTTAACATTTTGACCATCACACATATTTACTATTTCTTCATCCTACTAAAACTTTCTGTCAATTTGAATTTGAATTTCATTGAGTTTTCTTTGTTTACTCCCAAATCCTGTCAACTGAGTCAAACTGCAATGATCTAAACTTATGTAGATTAACTAACTCTATTTGAGCTGTTATACTTCTAATGGATGTTTGTCCTTTATTCTGTTTATTTTTTACTTTCATGGACTATACATAATGAACCTCCATATCTTTATTTCTATAATTTATTCAATACTTTGGAAACCCTATTAAACCCCTATTTTTGAGTGCTATTTGTAGCACAGGGCAATTAAAAAAAAGATAACTTCGTTTCACCTCATTATCTTGCTGCTTGAAATATAGTGTTGAATCAGGTGCTCGAATATGGGTCAAAGCTTATTCAATTATTAGTATATGCTGTTTCATCTCTTAGGATCCTTTAAAAAAAAAAAAAGAACCAGGGGCAGGTAGGTGGCTTAGTGGATTGAGAGCTAGAAATAGAGATTGGAGATCCTGAGTTCAAATCTAGCTTCAGACACTTCCTAACTGAATGACCCTGGGCAAGTCACTTAACCCTCTTTGCCTAGCCCACACCACTCTTCTACCTTAGGACCAATACACACTATTGATTCTAAGATGAAAGGGAAAGGTGTTTTTTTTTAAAAGGGCCAAATAATTGCTCCAATACCCACATAAGACCAAATGAAATGCCATTCTGTTTTTAATTCAAATGAAAAAATTTAAGACATTAACCAGTATTGTGATGAACATCATATGACAAAAAAAAAAAGATCCTCATCATTTTCACATTACTGTAAATACAGCAAACATAATGGAAATGTGGAGATTGAATGGACTATATCTAGACTGACAAACATATTTAAAGAGCAAGATAGCATGCAATTTGCTGATGTATACCATGTGACTGATTGATGCCAATGTCTTGACTTTTCAATCTCTTAATAAACATTGTTCAAAACACCGTAAAGGGTTAGATAAAATATTTCATGAATCAATCGGAAGTGCCCATTCATATATATGACATTTTAGATTAGAAATATATATAGTTCACTACTGGACATCTTATTAAGAAAAGATCAGGTCCCCCATGATTTTTCACTCTCTTCAGTAGTTTTACACATTACTGCAAAAGGTAAAGACACTGAAATAATATCTAAGACTTCAAGAAGAAAACTGCATATAGTGAGGAATGATGAATACTCACTAGTAGGGGATGAATCATTGGGAAAACACAGACACAGCTATAACTTTGTAAAATATTTCTTTAATGGGTAAGGGCAAATCTACGAATATTGGCAAAATATTTTCTTCTAGTTACAATATTTTTGTGTTAAGCCTAAAAGTCTTAAACAAATGTTTACAATTACAGAACAATTAAAAGGCACCATACTGAATATAATGCCTCTATCTTGTAATTACTGTAAATGTTATGTGAGCATTTATAAAAAAAAATTTGCAGCTATAACTATGTAAAAAGCAATGTAGAAATTCCTAACTACTTCTAAACATTTATTTTAATGATGAAATTTTAACCCAGTTTAGTAACATTGTTTATACAATATGAGTTTTGCTTGTTTCTGATTTCTCATTTGCTTAGAAATATGCAAAAAAAATTAGGCCTGAGTCTCTTTAGAATTAAAATAAAACATTCATTTTTTCTAATGTTAAAAATGACACATAAAAACCAATGTAACTGAAATATTTGACACTTATTCTCTAAATAACCTAAATATAAAAAATCTTATAGCATATATAAATTGATTGATTCTAATGTTATTTTGGAGTTGTATAAACATTTCAAACATTTTCATTCTAATGCTAATTTTACCGTAACTTAAAAATAGTCTTTATTTAAGACTCCATCAGACTGAACAATGACTATGCTCACCAAAAGGCTTCCAAACTTTTATTAAAAAGTCATTTTTATAACAGAATTATATGACTACATTAAAACAAAATCTTCAAAATATTCAAGACAATTAATTGAATTGAACTCTTTTACCAAAATGAAAATTGTTTTCCAGAGACAATTCTTTTTTATAAGTGCATTATATAAAACTTTATGACAGAGGTTATAAATTATTCTTGCACAAGCCTAGGCCCATGCTTCTTTCCTTCATAACACAAATATGATATTTTCAAGCTATATGGTCAACATTCTTTGGTTAGATTTTATATTATTATTGAATGACCCTCCACTTGGAATCTTCTAAAAGTTTACAAAACATCAATACAACTTGAAGCATAGAGACAGTAATATTTAATATATCCAATTGATAAAATATTCCAGTTGGAGAAAGCTAAATTTCAAAATAACTATAATGCTAAAATTAGAAATTTTCAGAGCATTGGGTAGGGGAAATTTTTCTTCTTAAAATGAAACATGCTATTCATATGATAGGAAATAAGTTGCCATCTATAGTTTCATTCATATTTTATTCATAACCATGCCACCTTTCATAAGATCCATTTTTATAAAATATAAGTATTGAAAATATTTTAATGATAACTTCCCTATCTCTAACTTATTAACCACAAGATTAATATGGAGGATATGTTCCATTGCAATCAATTACTATGTGTGAGTCTATGTTTGCATTTAAAAGAAGTTTTTCTGAACACTTGGAAGCAAAAAAATAATTGAGCCAAGAGTTAGTTGTAATATGTTTTTTTTTCTATTTAAATAGTTACCTGCCTTACTTTTCAGTTCTCAAAAGCTCTAACATCAAGCTTTCATTGCAGAACACAGTTTTGATCAATCTTGACAGGTGATAAAATAAGTTTTACTTTCAATAACTCTTTGCCTCTATTCATTGACATCAAATAGACCTCACTGTGAAGAATTTAATGTGTAAAATTGTCATTCATGTCCAAAGGACTTTTCTGAGTCACATAAATCTTGCCTTTCTGAACTATGCCTCCAAATCCACATGTAACACATAGTGAATGCTATATTAAATGACTATATTATGATAATCCACCTTCATCACATTTGGAAGATTTTTGATGGAAATATCACAAAGTTTTTGGTTCAGCCTTTCCACTATGAAACATCATGCGGTTAACTCCAATGTAAATTATTACTAAACCTAAAGGGGTTTTTTTGCTTCAAAAAATTAATAAGAGAGATCCCAAACTGTCTGAGGAATAGAGCATTAGACATAAAGTAATTCTTTAGTATCACTGTTGAAGCAAGTAAAAAGATTCATTTACCACATTTTTAAAAACACTATCTTACCATGAGCTCACAGGTATCAAATTCAATTATAAGTTCTCTGCCCTGAGACCTAGAAAAAAACAGAAGAAGAAGAAGAAGAGGACTTGATCAGTGGTAGTGTTAGATTTTGATTAATCTATTTTTATTCTATTTTTTATTTTTAATGGTATTTTTAACATTATGGGTAAATAGTAGACATACTAATCAACAAACAACTGAATTCTATCCTTTACCAGAATATTTGTCAGGAATATAATTATCAATTTATTATCTGAAATCAAAATTATAATTTAGTATTGATCATTATAATTTTAGGGTCCTTAACAGAGTAATGGGAGGCACCTCAACCTGGTATAATAAACATAGGGCTAATGAGTCAGAAATGAAGGTCCAAATCTTGCCTGACAAATATTAGTTGTGTGACCCAAAACATGTTATTTAAATTTTCATTTCCCTAAAGATTTTTTAAGACTTCAAACTGTAGACCAGCTGGGGATATAATTAAAAGGAGGGGGTTTCTACAATATTATTTGCTCTTACATATGAAATAAACCATTAAAGCAAAACATATTTATGAAAAAATAAATACTGCATGAAATATTAGGGAAACCAAGGCAAGCATGAGGTTGAAAAAAATCTTAACCAAATTGATATCATCTTTGAATTTTCCCCCTTTTAATCTTCAATCTTTTTAAATATGGAACTCTTTGTTTTGTTTTTTTAATTATTTTTCTTTGCTTCTATTTTTTATTTTCCAAAATTTATTTAATTAATTTAGAATATTTTTCCATGTTTACATGATTTGTATTCTTTCCTTCCCCTTCTCCCTCCCCACTCCCGTAGCCAATGAACAATTCAACTGGGTTTTACATGTAACATTGGTCAAGACCTATTTCCATATTATTTATATTTGCAATAGAGTGATTATTTAGAGTCTACATCCCCATTCATATCCCCATTGACACATGTGATCAAGCAGTTGTTTTTCTTCTGTGTTTCTACTCCCACAGTTCTTCCTCTGAATGTGGATAGCATTCTTTCTCATAAGTCCCTCAGAATTGTCCTGTATCACTGCATTGCTGCTAGTAGAGAAGTCCATTATATTCAATTGTGCCATAGTGTTTCCATCTCTGTGTACAGCATTCTCCTGGTTTTGCTCCTTTCACTCTGCATCAATTCCTGGATGTCATTCCAATTATTTTCAATTTTTAGGGAAAACTTATTGCGGAAAATGGAATGTGGAATACACCTCTATGTTTGAAGTATTTGGAAACATTCATTTTGCACTTGTACTCCAATTTATGTCCAATTATATTCATTTTTAAAATGTAAGAAAGCATTGAATGGGCAGTGTGGGAAACTGAATAAAGAGCTTGCTTCAGGCCAGGAATACCTGGGTTTGTAAACCACCTCTTAAACACACTAACAGGATGACCATGGGTAAATCATTTAACTTCTCAATAGCACCACCCTGACTTCTACCAAGTAACTCATAGGAGGTTCCACTTTGCATTAAAAGGAGTCTAGTTATTTGGGAATTCCATATAATAGGTGATATCAGTCCTTTTCCTAAGAAAATATTAAATAATATCCAGATATCTACATATCTATATCATACTAGAGCACAAACCTATGATATCTGTTGATCTGTCTATTATTATATACTGTAATATATATGCTTAGACACAGAAATAATATATATATAATACACAGATGCTTATGCATATTCATAAAGTCTTGTTGAAGTGCATAAGTCAAAGAAATGAAGGAACTCAGTTCCAAAATTGGGGAATTTCTGATTTGAATTACAACTGGATCCAAAAATAAAAGTTATGTTGTGACAAGTTGTTTGATAATGAGGTGCTGGGCTATTTGAAGAAAATCTCACCTACCATTACTCAGGGAAGTTAAGACATGGAAGGATCTGATGTGAGCATAACACTGTGAGGCAGAGCAGGGGAAAAACAGTATTGACCTCTAATGTTAGAGAAAGCTTTTTTCATATATTTCTGAAGGAAAATTTACTCAAATAAACTATTACTGACATATGTATGCAAATCCAATTTATAAAATTATTTTCTCTGACACATGAAATGTTTTTAGAGAAAAAAAAATTAAACTACACTGACTTAAATTTTACTAGAGGCATCCTAAGAATGGAAAAATACTAACATGTACATAGTAATCATCATCCTTCATCCTTCATTCCCTCCCTTTCCCACCTGGAGCTTCTATCAGTTCAAGTTAAAAAACATTTCATTAAGTAGCTACTACATATCAGTCTCTGCGCTAAGGACCAGGGTTTCAAAGAAGGGTAAAAGACATTCCTGTTCTCCAGGAGCTCATAGTCTAACAGGGAAAATATACAGTATAAGAACTATCCGTTCCCTCTTCCTTTGAAATTAATAATTGGCCCTTGTTCCCTGTCCTGTTTTTTAATAATCTATGCTGTGTTGACAATTAGGATAATCTCCACTTCTTTTTTTTTAATCTGTACCTTCTGTCTTAGAATTGATATCAAATAGCTGGGTTTATGCCCCAAAGAGATACTAAGGAAAAAGACATGCACAAAAATATTTATAGCCGTGCTTTTTGTGGTGGCAAAAAATTGGAAAATGACGGGATGTCCCTCGATTGGGGAATGGCTGAACAAATTGTGGTATCTGTTGGTGATGGAATACTACTGTGCTCAAAGGAATAATGAACTGGAGGGATTCCATATGAACTGGAACGGCCTACAGGAATTGATGCAAAGCGAAAAGAGCAAAACCAGGAGAACATTATACTCAGAGATGGAAATGCTATAGCACACTTTAATATAATGGACTTCTCTACTAGCAGCAATGCAATGATCCAGGACAATTCTGAGGGACTTATGAAAAAGAACACTATTCACATCCAGAGAAAGAACTGTGGGAGTAGAAACACAGAAGAAAAACAATTGCTTGATCACATGGGTGGAAGGGGATATGATTGGGGAGGTAGACTCTAAGCCAGTGATTCCCAAAGTGGGTGGCACCACCCCCTGGTGGGTGCTGCAGTGATCCAGGGAGGTGGTGATGGCCACAGGTGCATTTGGGGGAGGTGAATAACTGTAAGGGGGTGGTGATAGTATGAGACAGGGGGTGCTAAGTAATATTTTTTCTGGAAAGGGGGTGGTAGGCCAAAAAAGTTTGAGAACCACTGCTCTAAGCGATCACTCTAATGCAAATATTAATAATATGGGAATGGGTCTTGATCAATGACACATGTGAAACCCAGTGGAATTGCTCTTTGGCTATGGGAGGGGATTGGGAGGAGGGGAGGGAAAGAACATGATTCATGTGACCATGGAAAAATATTCTGAATTAATTAAATAAACTAAAATTCTTTTAAAAAAAAGAATTGATATCACATATCAATTCCAAGCCTCACCGAAGGTCACACAGCTAGGAACTATCTGAGTTCACATTTGAATGCAGAACCTCCTTCCTATGTCTAGGTCTAGCTCTCTATCTACATAGCTACCTTGTTGGCTTCATTGCCCTTTTAAAAATAAATCTGTTTTCATTAAGTTCATGAGCCTGACTCTTCTTAACCCCATTTGGAATTTTCTTGGTAAATATACTGGAGTAGTTTGAAATTTCCTACTACAATTCATTTTACAGTTGAGGAAACTGAGGCCAACAGGATTTAGTGACTTGCCCAGGGTAACATATAAAATCAGTGTTTGAGGCTGGATTTAAATTCAGGTTCTCCTGACTCCAGAGTTGGTGTTCTATGCCCAATAATCCTTACAACTGATTCTTGTTGTCATAGTCACTACAGAAGCCTGTCATACTGTAATTGGAGGAAATCATGGAAATTAGGTCAAATGAGGTTCTGTTCCCCTGACTTAGGTATCTTAACAGGGTTTCCCTTAGAAACAATCATGTTTCAACTCTAAAGTACAGCTCTACAATGATTCAAAGTATCATTGTGAAATAAACTTTTGAGGGCTATCAGGAACTGAAGATTTGTAATTTGTAACACGGACTTTGTGGGAAAATATTACAAGTTTCAAATAAGTTATATACTATTGTGCCAAAGCAGAAAGTAAGAGTGTATTCAGAAATCTTTTTTTAAGTAATTAATGATCTTGTAGTAATTTTTTAATAATTTATGAATGAATGAATCAATGATCGTTTATTTAATGTCTATTATGGACCTACCACTGCAGTAAACAATGGGGATGGCAAAGGAAAAAAGGAAATTGTCTTGCCTCCAAGGACTTTCCATCCTAATCAGAACACATGGATAAATATTTGTATACATAATATTTACAAAGTAGTGTTCATTGAGAAGCACCTAGAAATTACTAACAATTCTTGATTCATCTTATCTATTCATCAAAATACACAGAAAACCTCTTGCTTCTAATTCACTTACTATTCCTTTATTGCTAAAATATTCCCTAATTAGGGTGTGAACATATGTGAAATTAGGATTTCTTTAAGAACATACTAGCAGAGCACAGATTGAGAAACCACTACCAAGTCAGAAAAGATTTGGGGAGAGGTTTGGTGATATTTTTGGAGAGTCTGATTACTAAGATGGCCACAAAGCACTGCTAGGATAATCAGTCAGGAAGCATTTATTAACTGACTCCCACATCCCAGGCATTGTGCTAAGTGCTTTTCAAAAAGAGGCAAAAGACAGTTCAGGCCCTCAAAGAGCTCACAATCTAATAGGGAAGACAAGCGAGTATATACAAAGAAGATATATATAGTTCAAAAAGTAAGTAATTCACCCTGGAAAGACATTATAATTAAAAGTAATTGGAAAAAATAAAATTTAACAAAAAATTAAAAAGACGGATTCAGAAAGTTTTCCTGTAAACGATGGAACTTTAGTTGAGACTTTAAAAAATAACAACAAAATCCCATAAGCAGAGCTGAGGAGGGAAAAATACTTCAGGCACCTGAGAGCCTGAGAAAATACCCAGAATCATAAAGACAGAATATCTCCTTCCTAGAACTTCAAAGAGGTTATTGTCAATGAATCAAAGAGTATGTGGCTTGAAGAAAGAAGGCTGGAAAAGTGGGGAAGGGAGGTAGGTCATAAAGAGTTTGAATTCTGAACGTGACAAATTTTATATTTGATCCTAGAAGCTAAAAGGAGCCACGGAAGTTTGTTAAATAGAGGGATGACACCTCTGAAACCACAGAATTTGATCATTTTTAGCTATATCTGACTGCACAATACCCTTGTTACTGATTCTTCCAGGATTGGTGTGGCCTGCCTTATTTGGGAAAAGATGCAACAGAACATTCTGGTCTCTAATGATTGAAGGATGTATGGACTTTGTATTACTTTAGATTAGAAAACATATAACTGGGGGGGAAAACTCTATTGGCAGTTAATTCAAGGCAGCAGAAACTCAGTGAGCTGGGGATATAACTAACTTGTCATCAGCTTCAACCTCCCCTCTCTCCTTATAAGACTACAGAAGACCAATAAAAATCTCCTACCATGTCATGTAATAACTTCAAAATGTTCTAATTATTTTCAGATGACAAAATCATCAAGCTTAAATATTATTTAATTACACAATATGTATAAAGATAGCATGATGTAGTGCTAGAGGACTGGTCTTAAAATGAAGAAGATATGGTTTCAATTCCCAAGTTTAACTTGTTTATCTTGCTTTAGATATTTATTATAGCACCATTATTCTAAATTTAGTAATATTTTGAATATATGTTATGATTTGTATATAACATAATAAAACCTAATCTTATGAGAATATATAATCAATATTTTATTGAATGACCAGAGGAGTCCATTAATAAAAATAATATGACTAACATTTTAAGGCATTTGGGGCATATTTTGTATATTCTTTCCTTCTACCACAGTTTTCTTTCTCTATCTCATCAGATTCTGAGTTTTCAAAGGTTCTGACATTGATTAGTCTTGTATTGGTCAGATTGGTTACAAGAAACTTTAAGGATGGTCCCCATCCCAAACTAATTACCATTTTAAATTGGCTTAACTAAATTTAAAGAGGCTTATTACTAGAAGGTTGATTGCTAGGTGATGAATTTTTTGGCTTTGGAATCTCATGAAAACCATATCCTAAAATTACATTTATTACCACAATCACAACATATGTGAGAATGGACCATTAAAACACTTCACATTTAGCAAAAATGGTATAAAAGAAAAAGTGCCAGATTTAGAATGAATTGATCTAGGTTTGAATCCTACGTCTGACATTTACTAGTGGTATGACACTAAGTGAGTCTTTCTTTTTTAAATATAAACTGGAAGAAAAAAAAAAACCAAACCTCTTGTTATACAACTCCAAGGGTTGTTGGAAAGAAAGTGCTTTATAAATTGGCAGATGTCATATAAGTGCAAGTCAGTCCTGCTACTTACATAGAGCACGTGAGGATATAATTGCAATTAAATGCACATCACTGCTGTAGCCTTTTTCAAAAAGAAAATTCTGTAACTTTTTTGATAAAAGTTAAATTTATAATTTGATAATTTAGATTTGATAAAATAACTTAATGATATGATAATTTAAATTTGATAAAATAATAATTTGATAAAAGTTAAATTTATAATGACTATGCTTTTCAATAAGTTACAAGGGTACAAAAACAAATATGGGTCAAGAGATCAGAAGTTCTGAATCTTACTGTAAGCTTAGGATTAACCATCTCTCTTATTATAGGTGAATTAATTGGTTTCCTCACCTATGAAATACACCATGGGAAATAGATGATTTTTGTGGTTCCTTTTAAGTCCATGAGAAGAAATATGGCATGGTAGAAAAACTATTCTATATGCAGGGAAAAGATCTGATGTTAAAATCCAGCCTTGAAAAGATATAATATAGGTGGTTCTGAATATGTCATTTGATATCCTAAAATTCTTTTCTTACTTTCCATGTATTCATAAATTTTTCCAATTTTATATGTTGAAAAGTGAAAAATAATACATCAACTACCTCACAAGTTTGTTGTGAGGAAAGTGTTTTTGCAAATCCTTAATTGCTCTGTAAATATGACTGTGATTTTGTGATTTTTTTGATATGTAGAGATCTTGGGGTCATTGTAAGACATTGGAAAATAGAATGAACCTGATAGCAATAATAATGCTCGATTCAGACAAAGTCAACTTTGCAATGAGTATACTTTCTTAAACAATATTAATTTCCAGCTTTGGATATTGTCAAATTGACTCTAACATTAAGCATCTCTGATCTTGTCCTTTGTTTCAATGAGCGCACCAGCTAAGGTTGAATGGAAATTCACATTCTATCTAATGCATAAAATGAAATTCTATGAGCCAGTCAACCTTTTTTCAAAGACCTTCATGACTCCCTTGGCTGTTGTAATACTTAGCAGACTTGTATCTGTTCCTTTCAATCTCAAAAGAAGCATATGATGAGACTATTATACTTCTTGTTAAACCATTTTATCTGAACTAAGAAACTAGAGGCTCTAAGTCTAATGAATTTCCTCATCCTCCTTTTTCTATTTAGTTAGCTACAATCACATCATTTCCCACTGTTTGCTACAATATACAGAAGACTACATTTCTAAGGGTACATGATTAACAGAGATAAAGTGGAAGAAAAACATTTGTGCAATAATTCTTTTTTAGTTATATATATTGGTACTATAACATCTTAACATTTCTTAAGATTATAATATTAACTGAATTTGATTATTTAGGAGACAATTAAATATATATTTCAAACATTTTCTTCCCTGCTTTGTATTTAATATTATGCCAGATTTTCTGGAGAATGCAAAATAAATATAAACTATATTCTTCTTGCTACATGAGTTTATCATATAAATGGAGATCATATTTCTCCAGGAATAGGAATTTCAACTCTCATTGAGTTGTCATGAGGGTTTAAGAAGATGACAAATTTGAATATGCTTTGATGAGCTATATAATAATGTAAATGATTTAGTGTCAAAGTCAGTGGCCACAGTGAAACTTATCAGATATTAGAGATATATATTTTGTACTCTTTTTTTTGGCACTGACATAGTTATCACTTTTGAAATACATTTTATTTAACATGCTTAAAACAAAAATATATGTCATAAACTCTAAACAAAGTTTATAGAATGATAAAAAGGTGAATAAAATAAGTATTTTTAATGACAAGGAGAGATAGAAGCATTACACTTAGACATCCATAATCTTGTTAAGAATTTTATATCTTATTACTCCAAAAAAAAAAATAGGAGTCTTTCTTGGTAAAAAACAAAAACAAAAACAAAAATGAAACACCTACTTAGATATGGCTGATACTGTTCTGAAAAAAAGGTCTAATGATTCCATCCTAATTACTGACAAGCATTAAGGATTGATAACTTTTTTCCATATATGTTTGATATGATTTTTAATGACAGAAGTCAATTAATTAGACATTGTAAGGCAATGTGATCTCTGGGGATGTTCGCACATATCAAGGAATCATAAAATGACATTGAGTCATGGATTCAGGACAGAAATAAACTTCAGAGGTCATCTACTTCAACCACCTCAGCTTGTAGATTAAACTGAGGCCCAGAAACATTAAGTGATTGTCTTAGGCTACATGGGGAAAGCCAGAATATGAAATCAGGGCCTCCGACTCCAAATCCAGTGGAATCCAGTGTAGGTAATATCATATAATATGATCTGTTCTGAAAAAAAAATTGCAACCTTTAACCTAACTCAATTAGACAGACTCACTGCTGGTTACATTCCTAAAGCTATTTTCTTTGGCCAAAGTCATTATGATTTCCTAATAATGTTGTTTCCTTTGTAACTTCAATGAATTTTTGTTCAGAGTATGGATACTTTTCCCACTGATACAGAAAGGTCTGGCTACATTCCTCCAACACTTTCTCATCCTTTGCAATTCTTGATTACATCTTTCTATAATCCTTTCCTAGAGGATTTACTTAGAAATTATCCTTCAGTTCTTTAGATAGCAAAGGAGCCTTCAGGTTATTCATTTGCTCTCAATTTCTTATTAGATGAAATATACATAGATATAGCATAGGAAGGAACTTTAGAAATGATGTGTCCCAGCCACTTTTCTATCCATATATGGCCTAAATTATATCACTTGTGGTACTTCTCCAATGCAAGTTCTTTTTGGAAATATTCTACTGAAGTCATGGCATCTGTATGTTTCCATGTGATTGTCATTTTTATTCTTCAGAGATCATGATATTCCCTGATCCATAGTTATATTACATCATACCTACAGTAATTACTTTATAGTGATTCTGAAGCTCAAATGAGATAACATATGTAAAGTACTTTATTACACTTAAACCACTACATGAATGTCAACTTTTGTTTATTGTGGTTATTATTACCAGAAGATTGTTACTAAAGCAAAAAGGATTTTGTGTCAGTAAGTTATTTATGCTCAGTGAAAATGATGAATATTTTCTCAAATGACATCCAGTCCAGTATGTGGTTTCCTGATCTTGGAGTTCCTTAAATCAATGAAATCACAACTAGTCTCTATTGAATTCTGGACATGCCTAACCCAAGATAAATTTATTGTTTGTCCTGCTGTTCATCATTGTCTCGGTAATTTGATTTTTTATTTACTTAAAATGTTTTATTGATGTCTTTTGTTTTAAAATCATATTATTTTCTTTATACATCTATCCCAACATCTACTCAATAAACCTGACTTTGTAACAAACAAAATACAGTTCACAAAACCAATAGTCATGTCAAATGCAGTTGACAGCAACTTCTGCACCCCTCAATATATAGTTCTCCTCCTGGAAGACGTGCATTCTCGTTTCTTCAGGGTCAACACTGGTCAAAACAATTAAACAGAAGTATGCTTTCCCCCATTTCCATTAATATCAATTGTTTTCTACTTTGCTTTTTTGGGTAGTGGGACCCATTTCTTTCTTACTGCTGTGAATTTCACTATTTTTAAAGATACAATCAGTACATTATATGCAATGGAAGAATATGGAGAATCTTGACAAAAATAAAGAATCCACCTTTTTAAAAGGGGCACAGAATATCATGGGGAAGCTCAAGTGTCCAAATTTTGTCTAGCATTTTTTCTCAATATTTGTTGATAATAAACTTATTGAAAAAATCTGCAATTATCATATGGTCCTCTATGAATAGGGGACACATTGTTGCACCATTCAACCAAGTAAGTCAAGTACTTTATAAAAGTCAACAATAAGCCCAGAGAGATCCTATATTTACTTGGTTTTTAACTTCTGCTCTAAATGAGCTATTGATCATAGACAATCAATTTTGAAGTGACTGTATTTGTAATCAATTGTTTCCTACATATTAAGATATAAGAAATTAATATTTTGGGAAGTCTGTCACTGTATATTATCTGCAATCTTTGGGCTTTAGTGAAGAAATAATCTGTCCATAGCCATCGACATAATATTTAATATTAATTATTTTAAAACATTTACCTTCTGTCTTGGAATCCATATTAAGTATCACCTCCAAGGCAAAAGAGTAGTAAGGGTTAGGCAATTGGAGGTAAGTGACCTACTCAGGGTTTATATAGCTAGGAAGTATCTGAGTCCTAATTCGAACCCAGTTTCTCCTTTCTCCAGATGACTCTTTATCCACTGAGTCATGTACCTGCCCACCAATAAGGTTTTTATTCCCCAAGGATATCAGGAGACAGTTGGAAAGTACATACATTAACAAGTATATTTATAGTAGCTCTTTTATGGTATTAGAGAACTAGAACTAAAGGACTTCTGGAGTGGCGTGTCAAGATGGAAGAGTAGAGTAAGACTCAGCTAAGCTTTCCCAACATTCCTTTTGAAACAACTTAAAAATAATTATTCAAATTGAATTTTGGAGTGATAGGAGCAACAAAAATTCAGAGTAGGCCATTATTTTAGCCTCAGACAACATAGGCAGTCAGAAAGAGAGATTTGTGACATGGGGGTAGAAGATGGCTCAGAGCCTACCTGTATGAAACACCAATAGTGGAACTCATTTGTTGGGACAGAATAGCAGCAACCTCTGAAGTATACAAGCCAGAGATGGCAAAGTGATCTGGTAGCTAGTTAGTAAGAGATTACTATGTGTCCTTGTGCTAAAACAAATTGTAGGACCAGATGATATCTGGCATCCCTTTTGTCTATTCCTGCCTACATATCATAATACAAATTCATGGAAAAGCACTTTTGCTCAAGAGAAGAAGCCATGAAGAACCAGTCCCAAGGGAAGAGAGTCTAAGACAAATAGAGTATTGCTTTTAATCCCAAGGTTTGAGCATTAAGGAACATAGCAAGGACTAAAAAAAGCAGTGTCCATATCTTTACCCAAATCATTTAACTTTGGAAACACTGAAAACTTCTAAACTTCTTGAAATAGCTTACAAAATAGCAAAGCAAAAAACTGAAACTTGAGAAAGTGCCTTGCTTCCCACACACTGGGAACATAGACCAACATTAACATAAAGTTCAGATCAATAAATAGGAATAGGAGAGAGAGAAAAAAAGAACTTGAATATAAATATTCACTGTTGTAACAGGGAAGATAAAGAATAGATTTAGAAGAAGGCAGTGAAGTCAAAACATCTATAAGCAAAGCCTCAGAGGAAAAATGTGAATTGGACTCAGGCCCAACAAGAATTCCTGGAAGAGCTAAATTTTTAAAAATCTTTCCTTTTTGATGTACTTTTCCTAATTAATATGCATTTATATTTTTCTCCCTTATAGGAATAAAAAGAACCCAAAATAAAATGTTTGTAATAAATATTCATGTTCAACCCAAATAAGCATTATATTGAGCTCAAAACTTTTTCTCTTACCACTTAAATTGATTTCCTCTCAAGAGATGGTGGTCAGTTGTATGATTTTTCACTTCTTTAGAATGGTGGGTGGTCTATGTATTAATTAGAATTTTTAAGGATTTTACAATTTTTTGCTTTTACAATGGAGTTATATACTATTCTCTTCATCTTGCACATTTGAAAATCTAAGTGTTATTCTTGACTCTTCCTTTCACCCCCATATCCAATTTGTTACCAAGAACTTTCAATTTTACCTTCATAAAATCTACTATATGCCCCTTTCTCTCCTCTGAAATGATCAGCACCTTTGTGCAGATTCTCGTTACCTTTTACATGTGCTAATCCAACCAACCTGGTCTCTTTGCTGTAAGTTTTTCCATAGTCTCGTCCATCCTTCACTTAGCTATCAAATTGATCATTCAAAAGCATAAAGCTCTCCCCTCTCTCCTTGTTCAATAAACTTCAATGGTTCTCTTTCCCCTCCATGATCAAACTTAAAATCTTTTGTTTGGAGTTCACATGACATGGCTCCCTCCAATCTTTCTTGTCTCCTCAACTGTATCTCCCCAGTATGTACTTTGTGATTCAGTAAAAGTGGTCTCATTGCTGTTTTCCCCACATACCACTTCATCTCCTAACTTTCTGCATTTGCACTGGCTTTCCCCAATGCCTCAAATACTCTTTTTACCCATTTCATTCACTAGCCTTCCCTGACTTACTTCCTATAAGGAAAGTGCTATGTATAAGTGATGATGCAACCCCAAAATATAGTACTCCTTGGCCAAATGTATGGTCACTTGTACCCCCAGCTCTCTACCAAAAGCCAAAATTTAAATATTGATTATTTTCCAGTGCAGAAATTGGGCTATAACTTAGTTAATATCCTATGGTACCTAGGGTTTAAGTGATTTGATCCAAGATCTTTGGCAAGAACATAAGGCAGCTAGATGGTATGGTACATAGAGTACTAGAACTAGAGTCAGGAAGACTTGAAATTGAATTCTACTGCAGTCCCTTACAAGCTATGTGATGGTGAAGAAGTAATTTAAACACAGCCTCAATTTCTGATGTTCAAAGTGGGGATAATCATAACACCTTACTTCCAGACTTGCTATGATGATTAAATCAGATTAATTGTTTTGAAAACATTATTGTAAAAGTGAAATTTGGAAAATGCCATCTAAAAAGTGTATATATTTCTATGGACATGGGAAATGTATCAAAACTACATTTCCCGTGATCCAACATGGTCAAACTGGTTTCCGTTTCCGGGTCTTTGGGGCATGGGGAGGCCTACCTCGACGCAGAGAGGGTTTTAAATCTCCTGGGTTAGGAGGGAGTGGTCTCTCTCTTTGCCAGTAGGCACTTGGCCAGGAAACAGGAGACAGTAATGGAGGCGGCAGTTTTGAATGCTTACAAGCACGTGGTCTAATAACTTATCTATCAGCATGGCTTTAATTAAATTACTAATTTATATATTTATACGAGCCTTTATTATTTCTCATATTTATATTATGTTAGATATTTTTATTATTAATCTTCCTGATTCCAAGGCAAATACAAAAAATAAATGTTTGTTGAGCTCAATCAAATCAAATTTCTAGCATTTTTGAGACAAAATAAAACAATATGAGATAATTTAATTATCATAATTATGAGATAAAATCACAGTGTCACAGATGACAAATGATATAGTATTTCTTAATGACCTTAAAAATAAAAAGAATTTTATATATAAACATGTATATACATTACTGACTTTTCTGACAACTATGAGATAGTAAAATGCTTACACATTCAATTTAACATCAAACATTTATTATACACCTAGAATATTTTAGGTATTAGATATAAATATTTCATAGTAAAATAGTACATTATATTAACTTAGATATCCAAGTATACTTATCAAATATTGAAATAAGTATATTTGACATATTCAAATCTAAGTTTTATTCAGAACATTATTTTTCCAGATAAGGGAATTGAAGGTTTTAAATGGTTCTGCCAGTAAATAGCAGGGAAAATAGCCAAGCCAGTGATTCCCAAGTTCCAGTCCACAGCCCTCTTTCCCAACACAGAATTTTTTGTTTTTTTTTTCCTCCAGGCTGAAATGATCTGTGAAGTGAGTATGAAGGGAAACGACATCAAAATTAACCACAGGTGTGTAATGCTGAAGCAATCATTCCTGGGGTGCATAGGAGTGACAAGATAAGTCTAGTTCATGATATAAACTGATCCATCCCTCCTGAGCTCTCTGTGTTACAACAAGAAACATTCTTTCTCTCAAATCAGTTTATAGAGGTGCATTACTGAATAAGGAAAAGAAAACATGTATTTTATAAAAACCATTTTACTCTGAAACGTGAAACTAGGATCCAAATGGTCATAACTATATTACTGACAATATACTTTCCATTGTGTCCTGAAACACACCCAAGCAGTTGAATGGCTAGCATAATTTTGGGAGACTGATTTCATAGGGAGTGCTAAAGCATCAGAATTCTGACTCTGTGATTTTCTAACCCATACAACCCACTCTACTCCTGGTTCTCTGATTTTCTGAAATAATGTACTTGTAAAAGAACATTTCATGAAATACAGAAGTAGAATGCTTTGATCAAGGAAAACTTTCACTGTACAAGAAAGCCTTGTATAAAAGTAAAATAAAGACATGATATACCTCTCTTGTTTAGACTTCTCCTGTGGCAAATACTGCACTTAAATCATGCCAATGTCATGTTCTTTTTGGACCCAGGGCCTTTCCTAATAACAAGGAACAAGGGAATCCTACTGCAAGGTCATTCATGTATAATTTTCCATACTATTGTAGAATTATAGCATCTAATCCAACCATCACCTGAATTCCATCTAATATCATGATGAAAAATGATTACCTAGCATTTGCTTTAAAAGACTTTCCACTGGAAGGGAACTCAAAGTCTCCTAAGGCAGCCATTTCACTTTGAGGTAACCTTTATTGTTAGGAAATTTACATTTTATTTCCTTTTGTTGTTATTAATTGCATTTAACTATTTGTGACCCAATCAAGGGGTTTCCTGGCCATGATAGTGTAGTAGTTTGCTATTTCCCTCTCATTTTATTTAGGAAATGGAGACAAACAGAATTAAATGACTTGCCCAGGGTCACACAAGTAGTAAATGCTTGAGATCAGATTTAAACTCAGATCTTCTTGACACCAGGGCTGTTGCTCTATCCACTGCACCACTGAGCTACCTTATTTCCCTTACCAACAGCTTGAATTTCCTTATCTGTTGCCAGATTCACCTAGTCTTCCTTCTCCTGGTTTTAGCTGCTGCTAAATAAGTTTCATTCTTCTACTATATGACACTGATGTAAAAACTTGAACACAGCTGTTTCGCCATTTCCCTCTCATACAAGTCTTTTCCAGTTGGATTCTACCCATATCCTTCAACCCATCAGCATGAGGCACAATCCCTAGAATGGTGATGGCAAATCTATGATACGCGTGTCAGCACTGACACACATAGGCATTTTAAATGACATGTGGCCGCATGTGGCTGCATACAGAGAAGTATGGGGCCACATGCTGAGTATGAAACATCTGCTGTAGTGTAATGTAGAGATTCTGTGCACTTTAGATAACCATTCTACCTATATTACTTTACCTATTTTGGTTTATTAAATACAGTGATATATTATAATTATACATTTTGTTATTTAAACTATAAATATCATGAAATTACGGTTTTTTTCTCAAAGTGACACACCACCTGAGTTATGCTTGTTTTTTTGGCAAATTTTGACACACCAGGCTCAAAAGGTTGTCCCCGTCACTGCCCTAGAACTTGGAATATCCTCATTTATTCATGTTCTTTCTTAAATATTTCACTCAGAACTCAAGGCAGTTCTTCCAAAGACTAGACCAGAGCCCAAATGAAGTCTAAGATTACTTTGGCTTCCATATCACAAAATATTATCCATAAAGCTTGGAGGTCATTGCATCCATTTAAACATTTTTTCCCTGACAAAATACTATATAACCACCTCTTTTTTCCTGTGTGTTTGAATAAGTATTCTTTTGTGTTGGACAATACCATCTTCATTCCTACAGTGTCTAAGACAATGCCATGTAAATCAATCACAGAACCTAAAAGGGTAGAGAACATTCATATTGTGTGCAGATTCTTTGTTTTGTGGACCTCTATGTCAGTCTAGTGAAGCTCATGGAAGCCTTTAGTAGAATGATTTTTAAATGCATAAAAATAGGTAGGATTACAAAGGAAATGAATTATATTGAAATATTGCTATCAATTAAAAAAAACCTTTCCTTCTCTCTTGGAATAACTATAGAATATAGGTTCCAAGGCAGAAGTGCATTAAGAGCTAGGCAATTGATGTTAAGGGACTTACTCAGGGTTATAAAACTGGCACATTTCCGAGGTCAAATTTGAACCCAGGACCTCCCAGCTCCAGGGGCGGCTCTCTATCCACTGATTTACCTAGCTATCCTATCACAATATTTTAAATATCCACAGATGCCAGGTTAAGAAACCCTAATTAGTTCAACTCAGTCATTTTAGAAGTAGAAACTAACACCTAAGATTCTTAATAACACCATAGATACAATAACTCATGACTCAAGGATACTTTTTCTTTAAGATTTACAAAGAAATTTTAACACAAAACCCTGTAAGGTATGTTATTATCATTGCTGTTATTATCTTTGTTTGCTTATTTATTTATCTTATAGATGGCGAAATTACGATGAAAAGAAGTAGAATGGTTAGCCAGTTACTAGTATGAATGAAGATGTCTAAAGATGGTAAGGGAATAAAATAAATGAGCTAATAAGTCAAATGTATAAGCCAGTATTATATGAATCTTTAAAAATAGTAAGAGAATTATTTTAGTACTTATTATTTAGTCATGTATGATTCTATGCCAATAACAGCTAAGGTAAACCATATTATTACCATGAGGTTTCACAATGGTTAGGGTTCTAGACTTGAGTCAAGAAGGTATTAGTTTTGAATCCTGCCTCAAATATGTACTAGCTGTTATTACCCTGGAGAAGTCATTTAATTTCTATTTGTTTATGTGTACTTCTATGATATAGTAATACTAACTTCTATCTCTCAGAGTTATGAGGAGAAAATAAAATGATACTTGTAAAAGTGTTTTGCAAACAATGCTATCTCTTGTTATTAAACCCTCATTTTTAATGCCTTTTGCTCTTTTTAGTGATTTACTAGTAGTTTATAAATATTGTGATGTTGGGGCCCATGCTTTTTATTTTGTATTCTAGTCAATGTTGAGGAAAAACAATTATCTGATCAAATAAAAATCTCTGAGATAGTTTTTCTTTCATTTTTTTCTATTACAAGTAAAAAAGTTAACATTCATTTAAAAAATGAGTTTCATATTTTCTTCCTCTGCTTTCTACTTTACTCCTTGAAAAGGCAAGCAATTTGATATTACTAATACATGTTAAGTCACACAAAATATATTTCCAGATTAGCTTAAAACAGATAGAAACAAACAAAAAACAACAGCAACAAAGAAAAATAATATAAAAAGAGTATGTTTCAATTTGCATTCTGACTCCATCAGTTCTTCTTCTGTAGGCAGGTAGCATTTTTCATGTCCTTCAGAACTGTCTTGAATTATTGTGTTGCTCAGAAAATCTAAGACATTTACAGTTGATTATTGTACAATATTGCTCTGAACTGTGTACAAAGTTCTCTTGTTTTTTTTTTCACTTCACTTTGCATCAATTCATATGTCTTCCAAAGTTTTTCTGAAACCATCTTGTTTGTCATTTCTAATAGCATAATATTATTTCATCACAATCATGTACCACAACATGTTTAGCTATTTCCCATTTGGAAAGCATAGACTTAGTTTCTAATTCTTGGACATCATAAAAAGTATTACTATAAATATTAATGTACATATAGGTCCTTTTTCTTTTTTTCTGATCTCTTTGTGATACAGACCTGTTAGTGATATTGCTGGGTCACAGGGTAGGCACAGCTTGTAAGATATAGTTCCAGGGGGCAGCTGGGTAGCTCAGTGGATTGAGAGCCAGGCCTAGAGATGGGAGGTCCTAGGTTCAAATCCAGCTTCAGACACTTCCCAACTGTGTAACCCTGGGCAAGTCACTTGACCCCCATTGCCTACCCTTACCACTCTTCCACCTATAAGTCAATACACAGAAGTTAAGGGTTTAAAATAAAAAAAATAAAAAAAAGATATAGTTCCAAACATATTTCTCAAGAATGGTCAGATCATTTCAAAACTCCACCAACAATGTATTAGTGTCACATTTTTTTTTTTGCAAAGCAGTTTGATAAAACCAAGGTATGGACTAACATCTCTCACCATATACCAAGATAAGGTTATAATAAGTACATGATTTAGACAAAAAAAAAGTACTATCATTAGGAAATTAAGAAAGAAAGGAAAATCTTACTTCTCAGATCAAAGGATGAGGAAACTATTTGTGACACAAAAAGAGATACATACAAAATGTATACAATACAAATTATAAAATGGATAAATTTGATTATATTAAATTAAAAAGTTTTTGTACACAAAAAACCAATTCTACAAAGAATATAAAGGAAAAATAAACTGAGGAAATTATAAGAATTTTCTCTGATAGAGATCTCATTCTCAAACATATAAAGTAATGAGTCAAATTTATAAGAATGAGTCATTTCCCAAGTGATTAATTTGAATAAGCACTGTTCTTATAAAAAAAAATCAAGTCTATTTATAGTTATATAAAAATGCTCTAAATCTCTATTGATTAGAGAATTGCAACCCTGAGGGGTCATTTCACACCTCTCAGATTGACTAATATGAAAGAAAGGGAATATAACAAATGAAGTTTGTTTTGAGATATGTTGGTCTTTAAGTTGGTTTTACCAAAATGTTTTTCAGTTTTCCAAGTAATTTTATCAAATATGAGTTCTTATTCCAAAGCTTAGATTGTTGGGTTTATCAAGCTGTGAATTGGATCCCTATTCTACCTATTCACAACTCTATTTCTTAGTCAGCACCAGATTATTTTAAATATTGCTAATTTATAATATGGTTTGGGATCTGATATTAGGCCACTTTGCTTCAGATTTTTCCCTTGATGTTCTTGAGTTTTTATTCTTCCAGATAAATTTTACTATTATTTTTTTTTATTTTTATTTTTAGAAAAAAATTTCTATGGTTACATAACTCATGTTTTTACTTTACCCTTCACCCCCTCAAACTCCCTACACACCCCCTGTAGCTAACTCACATTTCCACTGGTTTTAACATGTGTGGTCAGTTAAGATTTATTTACATATTATTGATAGTTACATTGGTGTGGTCTTTTCAGGTCTATATCCCCAATCATATCCTCATCAACCAAGTGATCAAGCAGTTGTTTTTCTTCTATGTTTCTATTCCTGTAGTTCTTCCTCTCAATGTGGGTAGCATTCTTTTTCATAAATCCCTCAGAATTGTCTTGGGTCATTGCATTGCTGCTAGTACAGATGCCCATTACAGTGTATTTTACCACAGTGTATCAGTCTCTGTGTACAATGTTCTTCTGGCTCTGCTCCTTTCACTCTGCATCAATTCGTGGAGGTCTTTCCAGTTCACATGGAATTCCTCCAGTTTATTATTCCTTTGAGCATAATAGTATTCCATCACCAACATATACCACAATTTGTCCAGCCATTCCCCAATTGAAGGGCATACCCTTGCTTTCCAGTTTTTTGCCACTACAAAGAGCGCTGCTATAAATATTTTTGTGCAAGTCTGTTCATCTATGATCTTTTTGGGGTACAATCACAGCAAAGTTATGATTGGATCAAAGGGCAGGCATTCTTTTATCACTCTTTGGGCATAGTTCCAAATTGCCCTCCAGAATGGTTGGATCAGTTCACAACTCCACCAGCAGTGCATTAATGTCCCAATTTTGCCACATCCCCTCCAACATTCATTACTCTCCCCTGCTATCATTTTAGCAAATCTGCTAGGTGTGAGGTGGTACCTCAGAGTTGTTTTCATTTGCATTACTTTAATTATAAGAGATTTAGAACACTTTTTCATGTGCTTATTGATACTTTTGATTTCTTTATCTGAAAATTGCCTATTCATGTCCCTTGCCCATTTATCAATTGGGGAATAGCTTAACAAATTAGGGAGGGCAGAGGTTAATGAATTGGGCATGCAACTTGAAAAACTAGAAAATGAACAAATTAAAAATCCTCAGATGAAAACTAAATTAGAAATACTAAAAATCAAAGGAGAAATTAATAAAATCCAAAGTAAAGAACTATTGAATTAATAAATAAGACTAGAAGCTGGTATTTTGAAAAAACAGATAAAATAGACAAAGTACTGGTTAATCTAATTAAAACCGGAAAGAAGAAAACCAAATTAATAGCATCAAAGATGAAAAGAGAGACCTCACCTCTAATGAAGAGGAAATTAAGGCAATCATTAAAAATCATTTTATCCAAAGGAGGAGACTAAGCTATCACTCTTTGCAGACAATATGATGGTCTACTTAAAAAATCCTAGAGAATCAACTAAAAAGGTAGTAGAAATAATCAACAACTTTAGCAAAGTTGCAGGATACAAAATAAATGCACATAAATCATCAGCATTTCTATATATTTCCAACACATTAGAGCAGCAAGAGGTAGAAAGAGAAACACCATTTAAAATCACCCTAGACAATATAAAATACTTGGGAATCTATCTACCAAAACAAATACAGGAATATACAAATACGAACATAACTACAAAACACTTTCCAAAAAAATAAAACTAGATCTAAACAATTGGAAAAACATTGAGTGCTCATGGGTAGGATGAGGTAACATAATAAAAATGACCATGCTACCCAAATTAGTTTACGTATTTAGTGCCATACCTATCAAACTACCAAAAACATTTTATACTACATTAGAAAAAACTATAACAAAGTTTATTTGGAAGAACAAAAGATCAAGAATATCAAGGGAAATAATGAAAAAAAAATGAGAAGGAAGGTGACTTAGGAGTACCAGATATTAAGATATATTATAAAGCAGCTGTTATCAAAACAATATGGTACTGCCTAAGAGATAGAAGGGAGGATCAGTGGAATAGACTTGGGGTAAGTGATGTCAGCAAGACAGTGTATGATAAACCCAAAGAGTCCAACTTTTGGGACAAAAATCCACTATTTGGCAAAAACTGCTGGGAAAATTGGAAAACAATATGGGAGAGATTAGGTTTAGATCAACATTTCACACCATACACCAAGATAAATTCAGAATGGGTGAAAAACTTGAATATAAAGAAGGAAACTATAAGTAAATTAGGTGAACACAGAATAGTATACTTGTCAGATCTCTGGGAAAGGAAAGATTTTAAAACCAAACAAGAGTTAGAGAAAATTACAAAATGTAAAATAAATAAGTTTGATTATATTAAATTAAAAAGTTTTTGTACAAAGGAAAACAATGCAACCAAAATCAGAAGGGAAACAACAAACTGGGAAAAACTCTTTATAACAAAGAACTCTAACAGAGGTCTAATTACTCAAATATACAAGGTGCTAAATCAATTGTATAAAAAAATCAAGCCATTCCCCAAGTAATAAATGGGCAAGGGACATGAATAGGCAATTTTGAGATAAAGAAATCAAAAGTATCAATAAGCACATGAGAAAGTGTTCTAAATCTCTAATAATTAGAGAAATGCAAATGAAAACAACTCTGAGGTACCACCTCACACCTAGCAGATTTGCTAAAATGATAGCAGGGGAGAGTAATGAATGTTGGAGGGGATGTGGCAAAATTGGGACATTAATGCACTGCTGGTGGAGTTGTGAACTGATCCAACCATTCTGGAGGGCAATTTGGAACTATGCCCAAAGAGTGATAAAAGAATGCCTGCCCTTTGATCCAACCATACCATTGCTGGGATTGTACCCCAAAGAGATCATAGATAAACAGACTTGCACAAAAATATTTATAGCAGCGCTCTTTGTGGTGGCAAAAAACTGGAAAGCAAGGGTACGCCCTTCAATTGGGGAATGGCTGAACAAATTGTGGTATATGTTGGTGATGGAATACTATTGTGCTCAAAGGAATAATAAACTGGAGGAATTCCATGTGAACTGGAAAGACCTCCACGAATTGATGCAGAGTGAAAGGAGCAGAGCCAGAAGAACAATGTACACAGAGACTGATATATTATGGTAAAATCGAATGTAATGGACATCTGTACTAGCAGCAATGCAATGACCCAAGACAATTCGGAGGGATTTATGGAAAGGAATACTATCCACATTCAGAGGAAGAACTGCAGGAGTAGAAACACAGAAGAAAAACAACTGAGTGGACACTTGGGTTGATGAGAACATGATTGGAGATATAGACCTGAAAAGACCACACCCAAGTAACTATCAATAATGTGTAAATAAGTCTTGACTGACCACACCAGTGGAAATGCAAATTAGCTATGGTGGGGGGAGGGGGTGATTTGGAGGATGGGGGGGGTGAATGGGGGTGAAGGGTAAAGTAAAAACATG
>NC_058130.1:120837270-120902343 GCF_016433145.1 Gracilinanus agilis | reverse complement strand
GGGGGTGAAGGGTAAAGTAAAAACATGACTTATGTAACCAAGGAAATTTTTTCTAAAAATAAAAAATTATTTAAAAAAATATTTTGCCCAATTATATGGTAATAAATTTAGCAATCTAGGTGATATGGATGAATATTTATTTGCAAAAATATAAATTGCCTAGATTAACAGCAGAAGAAACAGAATACTTAAATAATCCAATATCAGAAAACAAAATTGAACAGGACATCAAAGAACTCCCTAAGAAAAAATCCCCAGCACCTGATGGATTCACAAGTGAATTCTATCAAACATTCAAAGAACAATTAATCCCAATACTATACAAATTATTTTATATAATAAGCAAATAAGGAGTCCTACCAAATTCCTTTTATGTCACAAATGAGGTACTTATTCCAAAGCCAGGTAGATCAAAAACAGAGAAAGAAAATTACTTTAATGAACATAGATGCAAAAATCTTAAATTGAATACTAGCAAAAAGACTCCAGGAAGTGATAAAGAGAGTTATTTATCTTGATCAGGTGGGATTTATACCAGGAATGCAAGGATGGTTCAACATTAGGAAAACCATCCACATAATTGACCATATCAACAAGCAAACCAACAAAAACCACATGATTATCTCAATAGATGCTGAAAAAGCCTTTGACAAAATACAACACCCATTCCTACTGAAAACACTAGGAAGTATAAAAATAGAAGGTCCTTTCCTAAAAATAATAAACAGTATATAACTTAAACCATCAACAAGTATAATATGCAATCGGGAGAAATTAGAAACCTTTCCAAAAAGATCAGGTGTGAAACAAGGATGCCCATTATCATCTCTATTATTTAACATTGTACTAGAAACACTAGCAGTAGCAACAAGAGAAGAAAAAGAAATTGAAGGTATTAAAATAGGCAGTGAGGAGACTAAGCTATCACTCTTTGCAGATGGTATGATGGTCTACTTAAAAAATCCTAGAGAATCAACTAAAAAGCTAGTAGAAATAATCAACAACATTATGATTATTTTTGACCCTACAAAATAAATTTTTGTATTCTTATTGGTATCACATAGAATAAGTAAATTAATTTAGGTAGAACTTTAATTTTTATAATTCATTCTACTCATGAGCAATTAATATTTCTTCACTTGTTTAGATCTGTCTTTATTTGCACAGGAAAATTTTAATAATTGTATTCATATGTAGTTCCTGGGTTTTTCTTGGTAGGTAGACACAAGTATTTTATACCGACTACAATTATTTTAAATGGAATTTGTCTTTCTATCTCTTAATGCTAGATTTTATTGGTAATATATTAAATGTTGATGGTTTGTGTGATTTATTTTATACTCCATACTTTTGATGAAATAAGTATAATATCTAGATTTTAATTGATTCTCTAGAATTTATAAGTATACCATCATATCATCTGCAAAAAGTGATACTTTTTTCTCTCCTTTCTTATTGAAGGAATACTACAATTTCTTGTTGATTTCTTACTATAACTAGCATTTCTAGCACAACATTGAATAAGAGTGGTGATAATGGATATTCTTGCTTCACCTTTGATCTTATTGGGAAAGTTTCTAGCTTATCTCTATAACATATAATGTTTACTGATGGTTTTAGATTGATACTAATCATCATTTTAAGGAAAGGTTTATTTAGTTCCATGATTTCTCTAAAATATTTTTAAATGGTGCTTATATAACCTATTTAATACTCCAAAAAAGCTCAGTTCCATCAAAGTGAATATCCTCTATCATAAGAGACTAACCTTTTGTCACCTTAGTTGACAATCTTTAACAGTCTATTATATTTAAGAAAATAACAAGCTTCTTTTACATTAGCTAAGCTTCTTCTTGATTGTCTATGTGTCAAAGTTGCACTTTAATGCTATAGCCTTTGAGAACTCAAGGTCAAACAAACAAAACTAATGTAACCAAAATTCGAAGGGAAACAACAGACTGGGGTAACCATGATAGCAGGTGTCTCTGACAAAGGTTTCATTTCTCAAATATGGAGAGAAATGAGGCAGACTTGTACCATAGTATAAGTCACCCTCCAATTGATAAATGGTAAAAATTATGAATAGACAATTCTCAGGTGAAGAAATTAAAACAATTTTAGTCATACAAAAATACTCCAAATCTCTACTAATTAGAGAAATGCAAATTCAAATAATTCTGAGGTATCACTTCATATTGATCAGTTTGGTTAATATGACAAAAACAGAAAATGACAAATATTCGAGGGGTTATGGGAAAATTGGGACACTAATTGTCTCCAACCATCCTAGAGTGATTTGGAACTAGGCTCAAAGACCCATCAAACTATACATAGCCTTTGACCCAGCAATACCAAACTTGTTCTATATCCCAAAGAGATCAAAAATAGTGGAAAAGAACCTACTTGTACAAAGGTATATTCTGCATTTCTGTTTTTCATGGCAAAGATTTAGAAACTGAAGAGATGATGTTAATCAATTAAGGAATTGCTGAACAAATTGTGGCACATGAGTATAATGGAATACTATTGCACCATAAGAAATGATGAACAGGATGATCATAAAAATAACTTTTGAAAAACTTATATAAAATAATATGAAATGAAGTACACAGAACCAGGAGAACATTATATACAGCAATGGCAACATGATTAGATATGAATGGATTAACTATTATCAGCAAAGCAAAGATCCAAGAGAACTTGAAGAGACTCACAGTAGAAAGGTTCACTGCCATAAAAGAAATGGAGTATGAATGTAGATTGAAGCATACTATTTTCCACTTTATTTTCTTTATGAATTTTTCTTTTTCTTGTATAATTGACATATGTTTTCTTTCCCAACATGATGAATATAGAAATATGTATTGCATGATAGTACATGTATAACCTTTATCCTATTGTCTGCCACCTTGGGGTGAATAAAGGAGATGGAGGGAGGGAAAGATCATGCATTGCAAAACATCAGAAAATTATTACTGAAAATTGTATCTGAATGCAATCTGGAAAGGAATAATATAACTAAAAAAAACAACTTTCAAAAATAGAAATCAAGGTCCACACCATGATGAAGAGGTAACAGAGGCTTTCAAGGAGGGCTCAGATAATAGAATAAATATGAAAGGAAACTTTACATATGTAAAGTGGAGGAAAGATAAGATAATATTCTATTTCCCAAATCTATTCCTTTATCTGAGCTATCTCCTAATCAATGTGATATCCTTCCCTTTCTTTGTCTGTTAGCATCTCTATCTTCCTTCATGATTCTGTTTCAAATAACTAATGCTACATGAGAACAATCATGATGCACCCTCTCAAGTTATTACTGTCTTCTCTTCTTTTCCAATTATCTTATATTGAATATAAAATGTATATGCAAATATGACTGTTTCCCCATCAGAATGCAAGTCCCTGGGCTGCTTTCATTTTGTTTTTGTAATTCTAAGGGACTAACACATTGCCTAATGAAGATTAGGTGGCCAAATAATAAGTATTTATCAAAGACCTCCATTTTGATAGGCATTGTGCTATATACTGGTATTCCCAAAATGAAAGTAAAACATGCCCTGCCCTCAATAGGCTTACTTTCAGGGGCACCCGTGTGGCTCAGTGGATTGGGAACCAGGTCTAAAGATGGGAGAACCTTGACTCAAATCTGGCCTCAGCTACTTCTTAGCTGTTGACCTTATGCAAGTCACTTAACACCCCTTCCCTAGTGCTTACCAGTCTTCTGCCTTGGAATAAATATGCAGTATTGATTCTAAGATGGAAGGTAAGGGTTACTAAAAAAGAACCTTACTTTCCTCTACTTGGCGAGACTACACCTATGTGTATATTCAACTTTATAAATAATATATACAAAGTAAATATTATGACATTCATTGTGTACTCAATAAGTGCTAGTCAAATGTCAAATGAATGAAATATTAATTGCCCACTGATTATAAAATGATAGAAGTAGAAATGGTAATATTAGTAGTAGGGGTAGTGGTGGTGGTGCTGGTGGTGGTTGTGGAGGTGATAGTGGTAATAGTGTACTATTAATATTATTCTAGTAATATGAGTACTAGTACCACTATAACAAGTTTCAGTAGTGATACCTGTTGTCTTTGTATATCACAGGAAAAAGCTAGGGAAGATGCTAGTAACTCAGGAATATTTAGGTATGGCCCCCATTCTTGTTCAGTGAGAACAGAAATATTGCAGCATGGATAATTATGTTACCTTTACTCTAATAAGTGAATCAAGGGAAATGGAAATAAAATGGCAACTTAATACTTATCTTTGTGGAGAAATGAGGAGGAGGCACCTGGGATCTGGTAGCCACCATTGTACTGGAAAAATTGAATGCATAATGACAGCTCACACTTCTTTTGTGGCTTTGCCTTTTACTCTATTCTTCTATGTTTTTTAACAGACTGTGAAATATATAATACAATTATTATTATTCCCATTTTTCAGAATAAATAGGGGCTCATAGATGCCTCAGTTGTAATTGGCAAAGTCCTAGAATTCAAGGGTTGGGAACATGCCATTTGGTAAATTAGTCAACCCACTGGATCAGTACACTCACCTGTTTTCATATAGTGCATGAGTAAAGAATGAGAGTTGGCATTGCCATCCAGAGTTAGCTGACTCCTGTAATAGGTGGTAAAGGTAGAACTAGTCTTAAGGTCTCTTGATTTTTAGGGAGCACAGTGAGAATAGTACTGGAAGTTTGGAGCATGGACTCTAATCCTGAGTTTATATGTGACTATGGCCAAATTCAAGTCCTCAATCTCCTAATTTGTAAAACATTGAAATAGTTTATGACTAAGTTTTTGGTGAAATTTAAGTAGCTGTAAAAATAGGACTTTCTATTTTTGCCCTGCCTCACATAGGCTGTTAATAGAATCAAGGGAGAAAATAAATACAAAAATATTTTGTTGACTGTAAAGTGGTATCTAACTATAACACATTATTAACAATGAGATACGGGAAAGTTTTCTGTGTGAATGTTTATAAATAAACCCATTGCTTTATTCATGAGCACTATTTATTATTTTTACATGCTATTTAATCCTGTAGAAATACATCAGACTGTTAAAATAATACCAGTTGATTGATAAATTAGAAATATATTAACTTTCTAAAAAACTTTTTTTTCAATGATTTGAGTATACTGAAGAATCAGAAACACAGAGTAGGCCAAATGACCCATGTTAATATTGACCTACTTCAAATAGAGTAGTTACTTACTAGAGATGAGGAGAACTTATGCTAGCTTCAAATTAAAATCCATTTTGATATTTTGCTCAAAGATTTACAGGAAGAAAATTTATAAAAAATATTTTTGGAAAGAATGAAAATAATATTATGAATATAGATGAGACCTATATAAATAGTCCCCCACATATAAAGAGAATTTTATTGAATTTTTTACCTGCTGGGGGTGAGAGCTTTATGTGTTTTTACTACTAGATATTAAAAATAAAATCCTTAGCAGAATCAAATTTTATAATATAAGTTTTTAATTAGTTATAATAAACAATTTCCAGCAAAATTTTTAATCCCCTAGACCAGTGATGGGCAAACTACTTGGGTCAGATGAGGCCCCCTTAAATGTTCTATCCAGCTGTGTAACATTATTCCTAATTTGATGAATACAATGAGTAGGATAAAATACAATGAAACTTTGAAAAAGTTGCCTTAGAAACAGACTGATAGATGAGCATTTCCTTTCCTTTGGCCCTCTTTAAAAAGTTTGCCCATCACTACCCTACACCTTTTGTAACCTTTTTCTTTCCCTTGTCTTTACTATTTCTGTTCTGTCCCTGTAAGAGAAGAAAAATGAAAGAATTAAGGACTCTTCTGATAATTCCATTAATAATTTCTGTGTTCTTAACTGAGAACATGAAGTCATCTCTCATGCCCAGGCTGAAAACACCACATATACTTGCTTTTCTTGGCAGGGGTTGGTGGGGAACCTGGTTGAAACTGTATCATAGGAAGAAACTCTTTTGAAGATGTAGTTCTTCACTCTACTGGGTTTAAAAAAATTTTTTTTTAAGTTTAAAACTGTGCTAATGGATTAAGAGTCAGGACTAGAGATGAGAGGTCCTAAGTTCAAATCTTGTCTCAGATACTTCCTAGCTGTGTGGCTCTGGGAAAGTCAACTAACCCCCATTGGTTAGTCTCTCTTCTGCCTTGAAACTAATACATAATATTGATACTAAGGTAGAAGGGAAGGGTTATTTAAAAAAAAACAACTGTATTAAGACTTTTGAGTGCCCTATTTAATAACAGAAAGAGAGAATCTAGTACACACAAGTAGGCAGATATTGTCTAAATGAAATTTATTATATCTGACACTGCAAAGATGCTATTATCCTAGATAGTTACATAGTTATTAATATGTTCATGTATAATTCATATATATATATTATTCAAGAAAATACTTTAAATATTTTAAAAATATTTCTTGACTTGTTCATGCAGGGAAGATAAGGTATAAAATATTTTTCCACAGGTCAGCTTATAAAAAGTTAACTTTTTGGACTGAGGATATGTGCTTTATTTAATTACACAGAAATTTTTATTTTTAGCTTTCTATCGTGGTTATTTCATATATCATTTGTGCCTTTGGATTCATTGATTCAATAGCATCAAGAGGCACAGGTGATGGTTGATTTTCAATTCTTTCAGATGATATAATGACAAATTAGAAACTAAAACAGTGCAGTCAGTCTTGTCTGTTAAATAATTTTTAAAAAGTTTTTACATACTAGTTTGCCTATATTTTCATGAACAGTATGTCATTCACTTATCTGCCAGGTCATTCACTTATCTACAAGAAATTAGTCTTTCTAGGACCTAATATGTTCACAACACTTTGCTGGGCATGATAAGGAGAAGGAAGAGTTTTTTGTCCTCAATAAGTTTAGAGTCTAGTAAAAGGGATAATATACATGAAATAATATATATTGAATATAAAATCAGAATATCCAGCCATAAATATGAAATGTTTCTTTATAATATAATGAATAGGTAGTCATCTAGTCAGTCATTAAAAATTATTAAGGACTTAATACCTACATGCCCTGTTTTTGAAGATATCCAGTGAGAAGAATTTCATAATTTTCAGAAAAAGTCATTATGTATTATTTATATATAAGTATGTATATTTATGTATAAGTAAAAAGTTGAATGCAAATATATGCAATATGTGTTGGCTATATACTCTATTTTAGTTCAAAGAATGTCCTTCCCATTAATGACAACTTAGGTGATTAGGAGATATTTCAGGGAATCAATGGGACTGGAGGTGTCCCTAGAAATGTGTCTTAAATGTTATCTCTGAAATTGTTGTTGTTTTTTAATTTCATGAGCTATACTACAAGTTTGGAATGTACTCTTTCCACATCTGTGCCTGAGAATTCCTATTATTCAAGATACAGTTCAAGCACTACCTTCTATGTGAAATCTTTCCTTATCCCTCCAAATGTTAATACCCTACCAAGTCTTATATTTATCAACCTTTTAATTATTCTCTATATATATATATGTCATTTTCTCTTTCATTGTAATTTGAGTTCCTTAAGAGTAGAGACTATTGGACTTTTTATATTTACTTCCTTGGAACATAGTATATACTTAAATGATTGTTAATTGTTTTTCAGGGGACAGATAGGCAGAATAGAAAAAGGAAAGTTTTCAAATAATGGAACACTTTAAAGAACACAACAACAAAAATGAGGATGAGCATAATATGTAGAATAGCCAGCAAAAAAGCATGACAAAAAATGGAGGCTATGTTAGGGGATAGTAGAAAATTAGATTGAACATGTAATGTGGAGAAAGATTTTCAAGGGTATGGAAAACTACATAGAGATTTAGATTTCATATGGTAGCAAATTGGGAGTTATCTAAGATGGAATGAAAAGTTATATCAAATATAGCATTACAGGGTCATAGATTGAGACTAGGTAAAACGTATTATTTTGATAGTGTTACACAGGTTAAATGAAAAGGAAAGTAATGCAGAATATGATATTATAAGGTCATAGATTTAGAAGATTTAGGTTAAATGCATCATTGTTTTTTTTATTATTAAATTACCAAATAACCAAAATAAACATCCTTCCACAAAAAGAACACCATAATAAAAGTGTGCTATATATGAAACTATGACACTGCTACACACAAGCTTTTAAAAATATATATATTCCAAATCAACATAGTAATTATAACACTTCCATTATTGTTTGTGTTCTGTTCTGAAACTCTTTGTGCTCTTTTCAGAATATTTTAAAATTATTTATTGTCATTTTACATTATTCTCCCCTTTATTCATGTAAATACCATCACACACAACTTCCTCTATAATTCTCCTTCTATCCTGAACAAAAGCTCTGCTGTTTAACATACAAATGCAATAAATCACAACAAAACCATAGACTGGCTGGCATAAAAGTTCCATAGCATATCTAGTCTATCAACTCTGTGGCAGGAGTTTGGAAGCATAATTCATCAAAGTCTTCATTTGTAAAAAAAAAGGAATTGAGTTCCAGAGCATTTAAATGACTTCCACTTGGCCATAGTATGTCTAAAGTAAGATTTGAGCACGGCCAGGTGATGTGGTGGATAGAGTGCCAGACGTGAAGTCAGGAAGACTTATCTTCATGAGCTCAAATCTGTGTCAGATGTTAGCTGTGTTTGACCCTGGGCAAGTCACTTAATCCTGTTTGCCACAGTTTCCTCATCTATAAAATAAATGGGAGAAATAAATGACAAACTGCTCCAGTATCTTTTCCAAGAAAACAACAAAATGGATCATAAAAAGTTAGAGAGCTGAAAAACAATTTAATAACTTCTTTTATTAAAAAAATTAATTATATGTGTAAGCAAATTTTGACAATCTTTTTTTCTCAAATTTTGAAATTCAGATCCTTTCCCTCCCTCTACCTACTCAGAGATAATAAATACTCTGGTGTAGGTTATATGATTCTTTCATGCAATACATATTTATATATAAATTCATTCCCTGAAAGAAGACACTTATCACAAACTATATAATAAAAAATAAGTAAATAAAATGAAAGATGTCATGTTTTGATCTTCAATCAATCTTCAACAGTTTCTTTTTCATCACAAGTCTTTTGGGGTCATCTTGGAAATTATAGTAATAAAGGTCATGAGAGCCTAAATAAATGTGATGGCAATGGAAAAGGTAAGGAGGAAATGGAGATGATTCAAAAGAAAAAAACTAACTGAACTTGGAGAAAAGAGAGAAGTACATTCAGTTTCAACTTTGAGAAGTCAGAAAAACTTACCATTCAATAGACACTGGGAAGTTTGGAATAAGGGTTCTATTTAATAGTGGAAGGGATTTACATTTACTCTGGATATGTTAAATTTGAGTTGATGGCACAGAAACTGCCATAGAAAGTTGAAGATAAAGAACAAATGATAGAAATAATCAATGACTTCTCTAATGAAAATAATAACGAGGAGACAACATATCACAAATTATGGAATACAGACAGAGCAGTACAAAAAGGAAAATTTCTATCTCTAAATGTTTACTGCAATTAAATAGAGAAAAAAGCAGATCAGTGAATATTACATAAAATATTTTGGAAAATAGGCAGAGAAGCAATCCTAACAGATTCCTTTCATGACACAAATATAGTACTGTTACCTAAGCCAAGGAGAGCAAAAACAGAGAAAGGAAATTAGAGGCTAATTACATAACTTAATATAAATGAAAAAATTTAAATAAAATGCTAGCAAGAAGACTAGTTTTATATCACAAGGATCATTCACTATGAGCAAGTGGGATTTATACCAGGAATGAAGGGCTGGTTTAACATTAGGGAAACAGCATAATTGAGCATATCAATAACCAAACTAATCAAAATCACAATAGATGCAGAAAAAGCCTTTGACAAAATTAAACACCCATTCCTATTAAAAACACCAGAAAGCACAGGAATAAATGGGTCATTCTTAAAAATATAAAGTAGTGTCTACCTAAAACCAACAGCAAGTATCATCTGCAATGGGGATAAGTTAGAAGTCTTCCCCAAAAGACCAGAAGTAAGGCAAAGATGCCCATTATCACCACTACTATTTCATAGTGTATTAGAAATTTTAGCTTTAGCAATAAAAAAAGAAAGGAATTGAAGGAATTAAAGTAGGAAATGAGGAAACTAAACTTTCACTCTTTGCATATTATATGATGATACATTTAGAAAATCCACTAAAAACTAGTTGAAATAATTAATAACTAGTAAAGTTACAAGATATAATATATCCACATGAATCATCCTTTCTATTTAATAATACCTACAAAGTTCGGCAGCAAGAGATAGAAAGAAAAATTCTATTAAAAATAAATCTAAGGGGGCAGCTGGGTAGCTCAGTGGAGTGAGAGTCAGGCCTAGAGACAGGAGGTCTTAGGTTCAAACCCGGCCTCAGCCACTTCCCAGCTGTGTGACCCTGGGCAAGTCACTTGACCCCCATTGCCCACCCTTACCAATCTTCCACCTATGAGACAATACACCGAAGTACAAGGGCTTAAAAAAAATAATAAATCTAGACAATATAAAGTCAAATCTAAATAAGCAGAAAAATATTAATTTCCCATGGATAGATCAAGCTAATATATAAAAAATGACAATTCACCTAAATTAATTCAGTGTCATACCAAACTACCAAATAATTATTTTATAGAAATATAAGAAACAATAAAAAAATTCATCTAAAAGAACAAAAGATCAATAGTATCAAGGGAATTAATAAAAAAAAATGTGAAGGAAGGTGGCCTCGTAGTATCAGATCTCAAACTGTACTATGAAGCAGTAATCATCAAAACAGGCTGCTTCTCGTTAAGAAACAGAATATTATATAAATGTAATACAATAGATACATAATATACAATATGATCATCAACTGTGAAAACTTGGCTACTTTTAATAACACAATGATTTGGAACAATCCTGAAAGATTTATGATGGGGAATGCTATCCACCTCCAGAGAAAGAACTGTTGGAATTCAATGCATATGGATAAAAGAACACTGTCTTTCACATCAGTGTATTTAGAGGATTTTTTTGGGGGGTGGGATTTAGGTTTTGTATAACTGTGCTTTTATAACAATGACTGATATAAAGTATGTTTTGTATAATAATAAAAAGAAAAGTAAAATTTTATTTTAGTCAAATGAAAGGATGGATTTGAATTGGTTGATAGAGGACAGAATAATGAAAAATTAAGTCAAAAAGTGGGTTATAGCATGTATTGTGTAGACTAAAATGTTCAAATAAAACTGGGAGTGATTGATAAATAGGTAATATGTGGAAGCCATCAACATAGTATCCATCCTAATGATCATCACCCCTCTGAAATTTCTGACCTGGCTAATTGATCTAACCCTAAAACACCTCTTCACTCTAGTCATTTGGAACAATCCTGAACAATATTTCTCTTTTCTCCTTGTCCTGAGGCTGACTCTAATAACTTGTGATTAGTATTCAATAATAGTGATGGCAGAGGTTTTCATCTCTCCATATTTATTCAGTGGATTCTAACTTAGCTATAAATTCTGAAAAAAAATTCTCATGTTTCTAAAATTTAATGAATAGGAGCTGTGTCTATGAGCATTTTTTTCTCTCCTTGAAAAATCTGAACTAACTTACCACATTCAATCAATCTAGATCCTGAGCAGTAGGAATGATAAAGACATGTTAGCTAGAAGTTTCACAAACATTTTTTTCACTTGTGGATCTCATAATGCACTCATTCTTTAAAATGACATTTTACAGGTTAGTAGCTCATCCAAAACCAGCTATGCTTGCTGATGAAACTCAGCATACCCTTTATTTCACTTGAGGAAAAAAAAATGATATCGTGACTGAATAGCATGAAGAGAGGAGTTGAAAAATTAAAACATCTTCTGTAGTGAAGTACCACCATAAACAAGAGTACCACCAACCAGATAACCCAGGAAAAAATAATTATATTGTTTTCCCATCATCCTGTTTATATTATTCACACAATATTATCAGAGCCTGTAGACTATGTTGTAATTTCTTCATGCTGAAGACTTTTTTTTTCCCAAAAAAATTGTGGCTTGGGGAAGTTAGAGAAAAATCACTCACTGAATCATGAACTTCATTTTAAGCCAAGGCTCAACCTTGATAATTCTCCCAGGAATGGTAGCTTTCACCTCCATTCTCTGAAGCTAAATCAGAGAGCTGTCCCGCAGTGTCATATAACTAATGCATAGGTATTGGCAGACCTTTGGGTCACTGTTTTGTCCAAGGAAATCATAAATGCAGACAGCAGTAGCTGAAGATAAGAATTTAAAACACTTTCTAAACAGAATCAGTTCTTGCAAGTGAGAATTTTGTGAAGTATTACAAAAGATAGAAACTTCCAACATTGGACTGGGATTCAAAATCTAGGCATTTCTAGTATAAGTGTGTGTATATGTATACACACATACATATATACATATATTCAGATATATGTATATTTTGTGTTGACCCAATCTATGATATCTTTGTTATAGAGAGCTCCTGATGAGGAGACTCCCTCTACCGAAACAGATTTGTATGTTCTCTGCAACTTAATTTTTGACTTGCAGAATTAACTGAGACATTAAGATGTCAAGTGACCTTCCCAACATCATACAATTAGTATTAGCATAGAAAGGATTTAAATCCAGGTCTTCTTGACTCTGAAGCCCAGATTTTTTTCCCATGATGCCATGGTGTCTTAGTTTATATACTCACTATGAATTTATGACTTTTTAATGTAATTTAAAAGAAAAAGTATCAATAAGATGATGCCTTTGTGCATGACACTGTTCAATACGAGGGCATCAAAATTAAAACAACAACATTGACAACAGCAAGACAGACCTCGCCAGTAGGAAGCTTCTATTCTATACTGTGAAGAAGATATGTACACTAATTAGTAAATACAAAGTAATTTCAGGTGGAATAAAATATGAATGATTGTGAGTATCAGGAGATACAAAACACCCTATATTGTTCAGATCACAAGAAAAAAATACTTCAACAATTAATTTAGAAGTGGATTTTTCTAAAGTTTCATTTTTCTCTTTGAGATAAATTTAATTTGTCTAGTTTACTTTCTTCCTTACTTAGAGTACAATTTTTAGTTTAGGATGTTTGAGTCAACAAAGAATGATTTATTACCAAGAGGACTTCTCTCTGAGGCTGAAAGGAAAAAGGATTGAGATTTTCCTTCATGGATCATTCTAATTCACAACACACAAAAAGAAGGGCTTTCTAATCAGAGATTTCAGATCATTCTTGGTGTAACCAATTGCTGAGAAAGCCTCTAGCTGTTCTGAAGCCATCTAGCAGTTCCACGAAAATTCCTAGTGGGTAGGACACTCAGAAAAGGGAACCAAGGGCTGAGTGAAAATGGGTTACGGGTTAAAGACTAATGGAAAGAGAACATAAGGCGAGAATAAAGACACACAGACAAAGAAAGTTCTGGCATAAGGTAGACAGACAGCGAGTAAGCTCTGGTGGTCAAGATATTCATGGTTCAGAGCTCTGATGGTCAAGAGCTTAGATGGTTCAGAGCTTCATTCTCAACTGTCATATTGCTATTTTTATTGAGGTTACAACAGTATATGTGGAAAGGGGAGAGCCAAGTGGTCTGATATCTTAACATTATGAGGTAATTATCAGGAGATACAAACTGCCAGAACCTAAAACAATAGGTAGAGCTAACACCTGGATCAGGAGCTAATATGGCCTAAGGCATCTATGGATGTTTGATACATATGTTAATTGATCATTCTAGGTAAAGTTTGGAGACTGAGATAGCTGACCTGTGTTCTGGTGTTCCTTAGGGAAGGGCTAGGAATTTGGCAAGGTTGAGGTTCAATTTAACTCAAGATTCCAGAAATCTATCGTTAGCCATACAAGAGTCGGCTTTTGAGCACTCTTAAAATAATATCACAATTAACGTATACCTGGATTGCTATATGTTCAGTCTTCATTCCATATTTTTGTCTCTCTGATACCTAAGATCTAGAAGATGAAGGGGAAACACACAGGTAAGTGCTGGTGATTGCAGCAAGTTATGTCTTATGAAATGAAGTAAGGAGTTGGTCATATCAAAATTAATTGGAATTTCTGACTCCATCAACACTTTGGGAACTTAAAAAATAAGATATCCTCCACAAAGAAAAGACTGGCTTCTCAGGTCAGCTGTAGTGCTACTATCCTATAGTTAAGGCCACATACAGAGTATCCCAAAAGTCTGAGTGATATTTTAAGAACTTTCAAGAAATTTAAAACAGCTTTGAGACTTTTGGAACGTGCTGTATCAATAGAAATTAGGAAGCATGTATAGAAAACAGGAATCAATAAAAGGACCATCCACATGGATATGATACTCGACTCAAAAGAATCAAGTACAGATCAACAACATGTTCAATGAATTGAACATAGAGAATTTGTGGAAAGATGTGAACAAGCATTAAGTAGCACAGGAATGTATAAATGGATTTTGATACATATTAATGGAGGAGGTTACCATGCAGATGAGATCAGAAGGCATATAGATATTTCACGTAACTAATAAGATGAAAATGATGGTGAAAATCTTGAAAAGAAGAGATTTAGGTAAGATAAAAGTAAGAAGCCCATTGATCATGCTAAGCCAACTTTGGAGATATGACCAGACTAATTTTCTCCCATTTTTTATAAAAAATTTTTGAGCCCTTGATTTAGAACTGAAAAGGTGGATAATTCAAAGGCACTCTGGTGTCATAAAGCCTTACATTTAAAAAATGAGTTATTCCCCCTCTTATTAAGCTGCTTTTATTAATCTCCAGTGTGGAACTTCAATGAGGCTAAAGCTACTCTGCCTTTTTAGAATGGAGACAGAAGCTGTCAGAGCCTCAGCTGGTTCTAATTACATTTCCCTCTTTCTCTCTGATTCAATGACTCAGCAATTTAACTTTTTAAAGAGCCAGACTAGTTTGAACCAAAGCCAATTATTATAATTATACAAATGTGTGGAGAGTACTGTCCTTAATATACAACAATGGTTGCTATATTTTGTTGGCTTTAATGAGTCCAAAAGTGGTTGAGTGATTCACCAAAGAGAGATCAAAATTCACTTTCTTCGTGAAAAAAGTCCAGCAGGAACTTAGGGGGAAGACAAAGGGTTGTGAGAATTTTAATAAAATGAAAATCAGGACTTTGGGCCTTCAGCAGAGATAGAATTTTTTTAGATCATCTTTTAGAGATGAAAAGGACCTCAAAGAAAATGTAGTTCAACACCATTATTTTATAGATAAGTAAGCTAAAGTCAGGGGAAATTACTTATTTGAGTTTTTAAAAAAGAAAAATATCTGAGGATTGATTTGAACCTAGCATCTGAGGACAGAACTGAATCTACGTCTTCTAACTTCAATAGCAGAATTTATTCTACAGTGACAACCTACCACCCCCAAAACACACATCCACCTCCTCCAAGCAGCTTACTTTGATCATCTAGTTGGTAACAACATTTCCCTTGGAACATAGCAATTTGTCTTTTGCCTCTTTAAATATCTAATGTGCAAGTTTATACATTAGATTTATCTGTGCTTATGTCCTGTTCCATTAGTAGGCTGTAAGCTTCATGACCTCTGGAACACTATCTACTAGTCAGTAGTAATTTTATTCACAAGTGATGCATGCATGCATGCACAAATGAATGAATGAGTGAAAAAGTTCTATTAATGGGTATTTTATAGGGTTCTTTTGGACTAACTTTGGAACAGCTCATGAAGAAAAAAGTCTTATTCTGATTCCCATATTTTTGAGTTATTAATCAAAGCCTTTTTGAGACTCAAACACAGAAGATTTTTAAACTAACAACTATGTTGTCACTGTTGTCCATCCAAGTCTACCTAACCTCATGGACCAGTCTACCATGGGTTTTCTTGGCAAACCTATTCGAGTGATTTACTATTTCCTTCTCCAGTGGATTAAGGCCAACAGTGATTAAGTGACTTGACCAGAGTCTAAGTATCTGAGTCAGGATTTGAACTAAGGTCCTTACAAATTCAAGCCCAGATTTTAAACCCTTGAGCCACATTGCTATCTACATCTACATTAAGAAAAGCCAAAAAGTAAATATGCTTAAGCAATATATAAATGGAAGTGCTATATCTTTTCTGAAGGATAAAAGCAGACCGGTGACTAGAGCAAGATACATAGGCACTTGTAAGTAGAAATATGGAAAATTAGGAAGTACTTCAAAGAGCTAGAAATTATCAGTCTAATTTAAAATTGTATCACTTTTACTGCAAAACTTTTTTTAAAAAGTTTGCAGAATTCTCATTCAAGCTAAAAAAAAATTAATGTATTTTGTAGCCTAAAAGGAAATTTGGCTTTGTGAGTGATTGTCTCTGGCCAGTGGATATCAGCATTTGAAGAGAGAACTTGGCCCTACACATAGAGAGGTCAATATGTGATCTACCTAGTTGTACTTGCCATTAAAATAAGAATCTAAGTTCAAGACAATGGGCCAAGGACAATGCAACCTTCTCTTTTGGATAACAATTTTTGCAGTTCAAGGTGATTAAATCATTTAATGCAGCAATTATAAATTGAACACATCAACATATTTCTTTAACCAGTGCCTCAAGAAATAATAAGTAAACTCCTTTACAATTTCCAGAGCATATCAGAGACAATGAAGGGGAACATTACTGTAGATTTTTTTTCATACAGAACAATGGGCTAATCAAAATGAATTTTCTGATTTGGGCAGCTGAATAGGTTATGATATTCATATAAAAAGTAAATAATAATGAAAATTGTATTTGCTGGCCAAACAAGAATAATAAATGTACTTGGACAATCTAGAAAAAAGGAATACATCTACTTAATAGTAACTCCTACCTCCTGTATGCATTTTTTATAATTCTAGAAATCCCACAGATACAGTTCTACAAAAGTCCAAGGTCATAGGATTAGCTCTACCATTTTATATGATATGATTGTGGTCAAGTCACTTCAACTATTTGTTCATCAGTTTCTTCATCTGTGAAATGGGAGCAATAATGTGTCGACATGGAATCTAGAGTTCCCAAACTTGTAGCTTAGTGAGGTATGATGAACCCTAAGTTTAGAAATAGTTTGTAGGTTGGAGACCCCAAAGCTTGTGCTTGTTCCCTGTTCCCATGAGAATCCATCCTGAAGGGAATCTCAGGCTAGCAGTTGCAGACTGAATAATGGACCCTAGGGTAAATGCTAAATACCCTTTTGTCCTAGTTGTCTTCCCCATTGTATCTGAGACCCTTACCCAGGAGGACACAGCTGGGCAGGGACCATCCTTTAGTATCCATTGTGTAAGCAGCCCCTTTCCCCTACACCCTAGCCTCTAGCTATGATCCCTTTCTCTAGCTTGATTGTATCCTGTCAATATAATGTCAATCATCTCTCCCAGCCCCCTGGATCTTCCCAAAAGGTATATAAGTTCCCCAATTTCCTTTGTCCCTAGGAGTCCTCATCTACCGCGGTGTCACTCCCAGGGGGATCAGGGAGCAGAGCAAAGCAGTGTTCCTTTAGACTCTGCACAAGGCACAGCTCTGCATAAGAGGCCAAGTAGCCCTCATCCCCCTTTCCCTTCATTAAAGAGTGGTTTTATGACTATTTAATAGTCCTGCGTTTTTCTAAGTTAACAAATGTCTACCTTATCAACAAGGTTGAAATATTTACAAATAGTTCCTTTAGTCAGCTGTTCCAAACATTCCGTGAGCTTAAGTTAACTCTTTTTTCCTTTCTTATTAGTAGACAAGGATTAGTGAAAAAATTGAGGCCTTCTTCTGTAACATCCCTCTGCTCTAGCATCCATACTTATAAGCCCTAAGGAAAAATTGGACTTCCTTTTCCTAAGGAAAAACTCCTAAGACTGCCACTCAAATTCTATTCTATTCTTAACTTTGCCTCATAGGTATTATGATAAAGGAGGTCCATGAACTTGGAGAAGAAAAAAATTCTTCACTTTCACTAACTTCTAACTTAAATTTATTATTTCATTCAATTGTGTATGTGAGTATGTGTATATATATATACATATATATATATATATATATATATTATAAGGTTGGAATTTGGAGATTATAGCAAGTCGGTGACACTTATAGCAGGTAAGGAAGGAATGTGGATAGCAAATGCAGAATACAGATAATAATGTTCTCAAATTGCTGTGAGGAGAAAATGAGATTTTTAAAAAATAAGTACTTAGCACATTGCCTGGCACATCATAGGTGTAATATATAAATACTTATTCCCTTCCTTTTCCTTCTTTGAATCACCAGAGCTGAGCAAAGCACCTAGCATATGTTTGGTGCTCTATAAATGTTTGTTGAAATGATTTGACATATATATATGTATATACGTATATTGTTAGGGTTCGGAATCGTGACCCAAGAATGGAGATCTAGAGACAATGCAAGTTACAGTAGACACTTTATTACTAGCATGCACACTAGGACTGCTCCCAAATAGAGCCCTGCTTGGGGGGAGAATTACAGGGGTTATATAGACTCTCAGAAATGTTTGCATGGATAAAAGGTATCTCTAGTTCTGGTGGAGGGCTGCAGCTTCTACTTTTCCAAGACTTATTTCAGATTACTCCATTCATGAGTTCTTTATTCCAGCAAAACTGACTCATGTGCTGTTTTTCAAATGGTGTATTTTATTTCCCTTCTCTATTCATTGGGCACAACATGGCTGTGCCCTAATATGGAATACATTCTTTTTTCTCCTCTTTTTTTTATATATTTATTTAACTTGAGGACTCAACTCAGTATCTACCCCTTAGTGAAATCTTCCCGAGTCTCCTGCCCCTAGTCATTAGTGTTCTAGTCCTACTCAAATTTCTTTTTCATTTATTTATCTCAGTTATTGCTGTGCCTAACACAGCAGAATTATAACCCCATTAAAGAGAGAGGCTTTCCTTTCTTTTTTTATTTGTATTTCTAGTGTTCAATATAACTTCTAGGGTAATTTTGCTTGTTTATTAGATAAGATCTACAATTACACTGATGTGGAAAACTTGTGATAAGGAAACTTCTTAGATAAAAGGAGATGAGTACCTGATCTCAAACATCACTGAGAGCAATGCAAAGTTAAGTCATTTGTAATGGGAGGATTGGTACAGATTGTATATGCCAAAGATAAGACTTGAAACCAGATTACATACAGGGTTGGAGCTGTGAAATGATACAAGCATTTCACAAGCTATCTAGAACTGTTCCCAAAGGACTGCCAAACTGGTCATACCCTTTGACCCAGCAATAGCACTTTCTGGTCTATATCCCAAAGAGATTAAAGATAGAGGAAAAGGACCTATTGTACAAAATTATTTATAGCAGCTCTGATTGTGGTAGCAAAGGACTGGAAACCAAAAGAATGACTGAACAAATTGTGGTATATAAAGATTAAAAATGGGGAGTTTGGCCATAAATTTAATGCTTTATTAATCAGAAAGGAGAAGAGGAGAAAGACGAATGGGAAAGTCTGTAGGTAATCCAAAGATTAATTTAGAAACTACATTTAGCTTACTAAGGCCTAAACCTTCTTATCACAGTAAGGCCCTAGTGCATCTCATCTATCTTCATTCTGGAAGCCAGAACCCTCAATCCAGTTTGACCTCAGTTTATCTAACTTTCACTCCGCCCACTGACTCTCCCATGTCATGCCTCATGAGTGTTCCAGCTTTCACCTTTCCTCCTTTCCCTGATAATCAAAACCTAGAAAGACATATGAAATGGTGCAAAGTGAAGCTAGTAGATCCAAGAAAATGTTGTACATAGTATCAACAATAATGTAAGATGACCAACTGTGAATGGCAATTATAAACAAGGCAAGGATCCAGGAAAGCTCTACGGATTCTTGGTGAAAAAGGCTATCCTTACCATAAAAAGAACAGATATTTGACTTCAAGTCCAGCTCTCTTCCACTGCACCAAAGGTGTCAAATATGAGTTCTGCTAGCAACAACATTCCCACATACTTTCTAAACAATATTAAAATGTAACAGAAATATTGTACAAAATAAATAAAAATACAACAGAATATATACATAATGCTCATATATAGTTTTCCAAGGAAATATGTGTAGGCAAAGATCTATATCAGTAGTTTAGTGACCCCCCTTTTATATTTCAGTTTGAAACTTATGTGCTGTCTTACATTCAATAAAATTTGGAAAGTTTGTTGAAGTGAATTGAATAATAATACTATTTGAAATAGAAAAATTAATTTTTACTCTACCCAAGGACACTTCTACTACTTTTTCTCTACTTGTGTCTTTTTTCTAATTTTCCAATAGCTCTTTGTCTTCAAAAGTTTGTCTTTTTTTTCAGTCCTCATCCTTGATTTTGATTATTCTATACCTTTCACCATTTTTAATTAGTTGCTTCTCCTGAAATGGCTCTTGTGATACTGCTGCCTTTTGTTTCTTCCTCATCCTGTATGACTGTTTCTTCTGAGTATCTTTTGCCTAATCAATATCCATCTCCCTCTCCATCTACTATTCTTTCACCGAATCCTAAATATAAAGTATCTGGAAACATTTTGACAGAATGAAACTGAGAACCATTTTGATAATTAAGTATGATGAATATTGTCAGTCATGGTCCATGTATACACCAACAAAAGATGAATACAAGTTCCCTTGTTACTTATAAAGACAATAATTTTCATAATATATCAACTCTAAATAGCCTAAGAATGCATTTTAAAAAATGTACTCATATTTAACCAATCCAAATCTTATTATTCAATTTAGTATCATTTCATTTGTTGTTGTTCAGTTATTTCAGTCACATCAACTCTGTCATTCCATTTGGTATTTTTTTGGCAAGGATACTGGAATGATTTGTCCTTTCCTTCTCCAGCTTATTTTACAGATGAGAAACTGAGGCAAATAGGAGTAAGTGACACATTGGTAGTAAGTGTCTGAGAACATTTGAACTCAGGAAATATTCCTGACTCTAGACTTGGCATTAACTAATCAAAATTTTGTCATTAAATTAACTATTTTTCCATTTCATCTACTCTGATTTTTTTAAGTAGGTCAAATTAAGTAAGGTAAGGAACTTGACATTCTAGCTTCTATCTCTTTGGTTTTCTGATGTCCATCCCCATAACTTCATGTCTTCATCTTAAAATATTTGACTGACAGCCTCTACTATATTGTCTCATTATAATGATTTATTAAATCAATGGATTTCACGTCAGCAAGTAGAGATATTGCTGCCCTTAATGGATGAAGTAATGGCTCTAAACTAAGAGCAATCATATATCCATTTGGACAGATTTGCCAAAGAACATAAAATTATATAAAATATCTTCTTAAAGCACTCATTCTTTGGCCAAATCACTTCACATTTTTGCACCTCAGTCTCCTCACCTGTAAAATAAATGGGTTGAACTAGAAGATTTCTACAACCATTTCCAGCCCTAAACTTCTATGCCTCATGCATTATTCTTCACTCCCAAAATGTAACATTTTATAACATTCATTTGCTAGAAATTCAGGATAATATCATCCTCAGGAGCTATGCTACGGATTGTTATATATAATTTGACGAAAGGTGTGTGGTATAAGGGAATTTGAAAGAAGGATGTTGGAGACTTGCTAAGTGGGTAATCTCCGTTACAGGTAGGCTGGGGTTAAAGGAGATTCAGGGTATAATAGGACTGAAGTCAGGAGTATAACACAGAAGGGAAACAGAGATCTTCAGGGAGAAGAGAAATTAAAATAAACAGACAAACACAGCAGGCTTACAGACTGGGACTTAGACTCAAACACAAGCTGAGGGAAATAGACTAGACTGAAATTAACAAACAGGCTTTAGTTATTTTCACAGGAAGGGACTTGTTTTGAAGTAACACCTTCCTTCAAGATGGATGCCCCAGCTTCCCTCTAAGCCCAGAGTATGTTGTTTCTTTCCCTCTTCTTCCCTCTTGATAACTAACAGACAAATTATACTAATAGGGCTGTTGAAACAAAAGGCTTTATTTTCTTTGAAGGATGTTTGTTAGGAAGGTGGATCAAAGGAAAGCCCTATCAGTTGTCTCAGGAACTTCAAGTGGGGGAAGGGAAGCAAAGATGGAGTCTGAGTAAGGACCTGCCTTTAAACTCAGCTTTACAAAATGCTATTGCTATCTAAAGGGAATAAATGATGACTGACTAACTATAACTAATGCTGGCAATTAGGTACCCTTCACAGATTTAACTCCTCTCTAATTACTCTCCTTATTAACTCCACAGACATATAGGGTAAGGGAGGGAAGGCAGGGATGGTATTAGGAAAGGAAGATATAAAGGGTTTATCTAAAATAATAATTTCTTAAGTAAATATGTCAAAGCTAGGCTAAATTTCAATATTAAAGCTAGGTAATCAAGGCAGCTCAGCTGACTGACAACCTCCCTCCACAGAAGATCCAGCCAACTCCCTTTTTCCAAGATTCCAAACCCCTAACAGCTTTTGGAACTCAGCCAAAGCTAGAAAAAACTATATCACCCCAATTCTGTATACTACAGGATCCACCTGATGATATGTACGATAGTAACTATTAACACCTCCTTTAGACTCATAATAAATGTCCCCACTCTGTAAAATGGATATACGTATCTTATACTTCCTATCACATATAAATGTATTGTTGTTTAATTGATTAGTTATGTCCAACTCATAGTGATGTCATCTGAGATTTTCTTGGCCAAGATACTAGAGTGATTTTCCATGTTCTTCTCCAGATCGTTTTACAGATGAGGAAGCTGAGGTAAACAAATTTAAGTAACTTTTCCAGGGTTAGTATTACACAGCTAGTAAGTGTCTGAGGACATATTTGGACTCAGGTCCTCCTGATTCCAAGGCTGGCACTCTATCCTTTGCTTCACTTTGCTGCCTTTAATGTAACCTCATTATAAAACCAACGTGAATATTGGCTACATTTTAGTTTATCTTAAGGCTGGTGCTTCAATGAAAACCTTATGCATTTGTAATAAATGATCCACATCTATAAAAGAGGTAAAATAATGGTCACATTATTTACCTCACCAAAGAAAAGCAAACACTTTGTAAACCCTGAAATACAATACAAATGTAGTAGGAGGAATAAGAATAGTAATCACAGTAGTGGTAGTGGTAGGTAATAATGATGATAGGGTAAAAGACCTCTTTTGACTACAAGTATACTGGTTCCATACAAGTCACACTAAAATTGAAGAATCTCCCAGTGAGGTCTTTTTTTTTTTTTTTTTATTGTACAAGTGGAGACAAAAAGTAAAATAAAGTGCATTCCTATTATTTTTCAACACAATAGCTTTGCTATCTATTGAAATACTATTTTTTTGAAACTAAAATTTCCAATAACTCTTAATGGTACATGAAGTAATCTTTAAAATATTTATTATCAATAATTCCTAAAAGTGGATTTCCAAGAAAATCCAAACCATGTCTGAGGTATGCCTTGACAGAATATAAACTACAAATAAATCTGTATTTTCGTTTTCTTATCTCATAAGTAGTTTGGTTTCTAATAAGAAAAAAAGCAAGTATTGTTAAGCTTCGTCAAGATTATTATTAAGCAACTAGCCAATAAATTTAGAAATGTTAAAATGTCTTATCAATGGAGACATCATTAAGAACAGTCCCTGGAGCTACTTCCTGAATTCCATTCTAAAATCTGAGCACATTATCATTATCTGATTCTTTTTTTTATAATTAGCTTCATCTTAATACTATTACAAATTCTTTAAAACTCATTAGGTAGTATAATACATTTGGTGAAACTGGCAACATTTAAGTGGAAAGTGATTATTTAGGAGTCCTTCTCTGCGTGACACATGTATTATCACTTAAAACCTATTTCCATATTATTCATTTTTGTAATAATCTTTTAAAAACCAAAAACCCACATCCAATACTCATATAAACAAGTGAAAAATCAAATGTTTTCTTTCTGCAATTCTACTCCCACAGTTCTTTCTCTCAATGTGGATGGCATTCATTCTCATTAGCACCTTGGGATTTCTATCAGTAGCAAAGTTGAATACATATGACTTCCTACAATGTTACAGTCTCTGTGTACTATGTTCTCCTGGTTCTGGTCATTTCACTCCACATTAACTGGTGGAGGTCTTTCCAGCTCATGTGGAAATCAAGCAGTTTATTGTTCCTTATGGCACAATAGTATTCCATCACCATATCATATCATAATTTTTTCAGACATTCCCCAATCAAGAGACCCCCACCACTTATTTTCCATTTTTTATTCCACCACAAAAAGTATGCCTATGAATATTTTTTATATATTTTTTATTTAATAATTTTTAATTTTTAGAAAAGTTAACATGATTACATGATTCGTGCTCTTACTTTCCCCTTCACTCCCCGAGCTCCCTCCCTCCATGGCTGATGTGTATTTCCACTGGTTTTAACATGTGTCATTGATCAAGAACTATTTCCAAATTGTTGATAGTTGCATTGGAGTGGTAGTTTCGAGTCTACATCCCCAATCATGTCCACCTCAACCCATGTGTTCAAGCAGTTGCTTTTCTTCCATGTTTCTACTCCTGTAGTTCTTCCTCTGAATGTTGGTAGTGTTCTTTACCATAAGTTCCTCAGAACTGTCCTGGGTCATTGCATTGCTGCTAGTACAGAAGTCTATTACATTCTATTTTACCACAGTGTATTGGTCTCTGTGTACAATGTTCTTCTGGCTCTGCTCCTTTCACTCTGCATCACTTCCTGGAGGTCTTTCCAGTTCACATGGAATTCCTCCAGTTTATTATTCCTTTGAGCACAATAGTATTCCATCACCAACATATTCCACAATTTGTCCAGCCATTCCCTAATTGAAGGGCATACCCTCATTTTCCAGTTTTTTGCCACCACAAAAAGCACGGCTATAAATATTTTTGTATAAGTCTGTTTATCTATGACCTCTTTGGGGTACAGCCCCAACAATGGTATGGCTGGATCAAAAGACAGGCATTCTTTTATAGCCCTTTGAGCATAGTTCCAAATTGCCATCCAGAATGGTTGGATCAGTTCACAACTCCACCAGCAATGCATTAATGTCCCAATTTTGCCACATCCCCTCCAACATTCGCCTATGAATATTTTTGTAAAAATATTTTTCCTTATTATCTTTTTAGAGTACAAACCTAGAAGTGGTATTGTTGGATCAAAGGGTATGCATTCTTTTAAAGACTTTGGGCATAATTCCAAATTGCCTTTCAAAATAGTTGGGTCAATTCACAACTCCACCAACAATGTTTTAGCATCACAATTTTGCCACATCCCCTCCAACTCCTAATATTTTCCTTTACTGTCATATTGGCCAATCTGCTACGTGTGAGGTGGTATCTCACAGGTGTTTTTATTTGCTTTTTCTCTAATTATTGGAGATTTAGAACATTTTTTATATAATTATTGATAGTTTTGATTTCTTCATCTGAAAATTGCCTATTTATATCTTTGAACATTTGTTAATAAGGGAATGGCTTTATTTCTTATATGTTTCTTAAATATTTGGGAAATTAGACTTTTGTCAGAGTTTTTTTTTATATTTTCCCCCTATTTTCTTGCTTCCCTTTTAATTTTGGTTGCATTGATTTTGTTTATTCAAAACCTTTTAAATTTCATATAATCAAAACTATCCATTTTATATTTTGTGATGTTCTATATCTCTTGCTTGGTCTTACATTCCTTCCTTTACCATAGATCTGATAGATATACTATTCTATGTTCACTTAAATTATTTATGATTTCACTCTTTATATTTAACTCATTTACTCATTTTGAATTCATCTTGGTATAGGGTGTAAGATTGTGATTTAAATCTAATTTTCCCCATACTGTTTTCCAATTTTCCCAGCAGTTTTTGTCAAATAGTGAGTTCTTGTTCTAAAAGCTGGGATCTTTTGGTTTATCAAACATTAGCTTACTGAGGTCATTTACTCCTAGTCTTTTCCACTGATGCACCCTTCTATCTCTTAGCTAGTATCATATTGTTTTGATAATCACTGCTTTGTAGTACAGTTAAGATCTGGTACTGGTAGGCCCTTCCACTTTTTTTCTTCAATTCCCTTGTTATTCTTGATATTTTGTTCTTTCAGATTAATTTTGTTATAATTTTTCCTAGGAAAAAATGTATTTTTGCGTTTGATAGATATGGCATTGAATAAGCAATTTGGTAAGATTGTCATTTTTATTATATTATCTCATCCTACCTATGAGCAATTAACATTTTTCCAATTGTTTAGATCTAGTTTTATTTGTATGAAAAGTGTTTTGTAGTTGTGTTCATATACTTCTTGTAATGCAAGGTGGCTAACAGAAACTTTTTGCTTCTGTAGTTTCTAACGGTCACAAAAAGTCAGTTAAACATCTTAGAATCTTCAGAAAGTCAGTTAAAACTTAAAGCTATAAATAGAGGTGAAGTTCCAACTGACGGGGCTTTTGCCTTCTGGCTTTCGCTGTGGCTGGAGGCTTTTGCTTTGGCCTTTCGACTTTGGCCTAATTGCTTCGGCCTTGGCCTATGCTTATTTTGTTTTGGGGAAATTTGGACCTATCTCATTTCTCTGGACCTCTCCATGATCTCCCATCTCCATCCCTCCCCTTCCCTGATTTTCCTTTCAGTTCTGGTTGGAAGGGAGGGCTTGGTGATTGAACATTGAGGGTTTTAGTTTCTTTAGATAATTGGAGTATCCTCAAATAAGTTACCCCTAGGTTTGATAAAGACTTTACTTAAAAGGCAGTCAAATCTTCTGGACTGGGAGAGCCAGGCTCTCTCAGTCTAAACCTCTCCACGACCCATCCCCCATCATTACCCTCTCCCTAGCAGCAGTTAGAAAATCCTAAATCCCTCTCCCCTTCTGACTGACCCTGGTATTAATATATCCCTTTGTTACCTATTCAAACCCTCTGGTGAATCATTGTGTCAAAAATTAAGACAAGGGTTCAAGAGGAAGGAATCATTTTCTTTTATTTCTTGAAAAACTCAGGTATCCATCTTGGCAGGAAGTACCTCCCTGAGACTTCCTAGAGCCATCAGTTTGACTGGCAGGGAGGGACCTTCTTGACTCCTCTCTCAAGAGACTAGAGAAACTAACAAGAAGAACCCTCCAGTCAAACCTAACATTTCTTACTGGCCCGAGTTTCCTCCCTGCATCCTCTGTCTCAAGCCTCTGGGAATAAACCTTTTTGAGCTGCCCTATCTTACATACCCCATTTCCTTTATCTCCTAAATACCTTCCCATACCTTCATTCCTCCTCCAATCACCTTATAATCCCTTATACCCCCTTTATCCTTCCTCACACCCAATTTGCATTTTCATTTGACCCTACTCAGATTATTTACTTATTTCTTGATAAGATTCTTGAGTTTGCCTTGGCAGATATATTCCCAAATATTTTATTTTGTCTAGAGTGATTTTGAATGGAGTTTCTCTTTCTACCTCCTGCTGCTGAGTTTTTTTGGAAATATATAGAAATGCTGGTGATTTATGTGTGTTTATTTTGTATCCTGAAACTTTACTAAAGTTGTTAATTATTTCCATTAGCCTTTTAGTTGATTTTCTGGGGTTAAGTATACCATTATATCATTTGCAAAGAGTGATGGCTTAATCTCCTCATTGCCTACTTTAATCTTTTCAATTTGCTTTTCTTCTCTAATTGCTACTGCTAGTGTTTCTAATACAATGTTGCATAAAAGTAATAATGAGCATACTTGCTTCACTCCTGATCTTATTGGGAAGGCTTCTAACTTGTCCCCATTTCAAATGATAATTACTGATGGTTTTAAATATATACTGTTTATTATTTTGAGGAATGGTCTTTCTATTCCTATACTTTCTAGTGTTTTCAATAGGAATGCATGTTGTATTTTGTCAAAGGTTTTTTCTGCATATATTGAGATAATAATGTAATTTCTGTTGGTTTGATTATTGATATGGTCCTAATATTAAACCATCCTTGCATTCCTGGTACAAATCCCACCTGATTATAGAGAATAATTCTCATGACCACTTACTGGAGTCTTTTTGCTAGTATTATATTTAAGATTTTTTCATCTGTATTTATTAAGGAGATTGGTCTGTAGTTTTCTTTTTCTGTTTTTAGTCTGCCTGGCTTTGGAATCAGTAACATATTTGTGTCATGAAAGGAATTTTTAAAACTCCTTTGCTTATTTCATAAAATAGTTTGTGTAGTATTGGTATTAGTTGTTCTTTGAATTTTTGATAGAATTCACTTGTGAATCCATCTGGCCCTGGGGATTTTTTCTTAGGAAGTTCCTTGATGGCATGTTCAATTTCTTTTTCTGACATGGGATTACGAATTCTATTTCCTCTTTTGTTAATCTGGTTAATTTATATTTTTTGTAAATATTCACCCATTTCAGCTAGATTGTCATGTTTATTGCCATATAATTGAGCAAAGTAGTTCTTAATAATTGTCTTAATTTCCACTTCATTAGAGGTAAGATTGCCCCTTTCATCTTTGATACTGTTAATTTGATTTTCTTCTTTCTTTTTTCATTAGATTGACTAGTACTTTATTTTATTTGTTTTTTCAAAGTGCCAGCTTCTAAGTCTTATTTATTATTCAATAGGTTTTTTTTTTACTTTCAATTTGATTAATTTCTTCTTTAATTTTTAGGATTTCCAATTTAGTTTTTATCTGGCGGTTTTTAATGTCTAATTTTTCTAATTTTTTAAGTTTGCCAGACCAATTCATCAATCCCTGTCCTCTCTATTTGTTGGTTATAGGCGCTCAATGATATAAATTTTTCCTTGAGTACTGCTTTGACTGAATCCCATAGGTTTCGATATGCATGCTCCTCATTTTCATTCTCTTTAATAAAGTCTTTAATCATTTCTATGATTTCTTCTTTGACTCACTTGTTTTGAAGTATTAGATTATTTAATTTCAATTAACTTTAAATTTGCCTTTCCATGGACCCTCCTTAATTATAATTTCATTGCATTATGATCTGAAAAGATGGCATTAATTATTTCTACTTTTCTGCATTTGTTTGTAATATTTCTATGCTCTAGTACATAGTCAATCTTTCTATATGTACCATGTACTGCAGAGAAGAAGGTATATTCCTTTTTATCCCTGTATAGTTTTCTCCAGATATCCATTAACTCTAATTTTTCTAGCACTTCATTTACTTCTCTTACTTTTTTCTTAACTATTTTTTGGTTTGATTTATCTAGTTCTGAGCTCAAATGTGTTTCTTGTAAACAACATAGAGTAGGATTCTGTTTTTTTAATCCACACTGCTATTCACTTCCTTTTTATGGGTGAGTTTATCCCATTCACATTCAATCTCATGATTACTAATTGTGTATTGCCCTCCATCTTATTTTCTCCTTTTGATCCTATTCTATTCCCTTTCACTCTGTTCCTCCTCAATAAGCTTTTTATCACTCTTCCTACTTGTGCTCTTTCCAATTACTTCCCCCTTCCCTTGTCTTATTACCCTTCTATTTCTTTAGAGGGAATAATATCATTCTATACCCCAATGAGTATATTTATTTTTCCCCTCTGTGAGCTAGTTTAGATGAAAGTAAAGTTTAAGTGTTGCCCACCACCACCCTTATCCTCCCCTCTTCATAATGGGTTTTCAATCCTCTTTATTATATAATTTATCCCATTCTATATCTCCCTTCCCTTTTCTCTCATTGCAGTTCTTTTTCACCCTTTTCTTTTTTACATATCATATCATACACATACATACATCATACATATCATTTCATATCATCATATTTACATATACACCATATCATTATACATCATCTCATCATAATCATATTTTTCTCCTCTATCTTTCTAAGTATATTCTTTCTATCTGTTCTACTACTAAGAGTAATTTTTGAGAATTACAGATATCCTCTTTCCATGTAGAGATACATTCAATTTGATATTAATGAGTCTCTTAAATATTCTCTTTCTTATTTACCTTTTTAGGCTTTTCTTGGGTCTTGTGTTTGTCCTTCAAGTTTTTTATTTTGGTCTGGCTTATTTCTCAGGAATGCTTGGGAATCTTCTGTCTTATTGAATGGTCATTTTTCCCTCTGAAAGAATATACTGTTTTGCTGCATAGGTGACTCTGGGTTGTAAACCTAGATCTTTTGCCTTTCTGAATATCATATTCCATCCCTTCCATTCCTTTAATGTAGAAGGGGCTAGGTCCTGTGTGATCCTGATTATAACTTCTTGGTACTTGAATTGTTTTTTTTCTAGCTGTCTGCAGGATTTTCTCATTGGCTTGAGGGCTCTTAAATTTAGCTGTTATATTCCTAGAAGTTGTCACTTGGGGATTTCTTTCTGGAAGTGATCTGTGAATTCTCTCAATTTTAATTTTATTTTCTTGTTCAAGAATATGTGGGCAGTTTTCTTTGATAATTTCTTGTATTATGATTCCCAAGCTTTGTTTTTTATTATTATGGTTTTCATATAGTCCAATAATTCTTAAATTTTCTCTCCTAGATTCAAGGTCAGTTGTTTTTTCAATAAGCAACTTCATATTTTATTCTTTTTTCCATTCTTTTGATATTTTTCATTTTTTCTTGATTTCTCAAGAAATCATTCATTTCTAGTTGCTCAATTCTAATTTTAAAGGCCTGATTTTCCTCTGTCAGCTTTTGGGTCTTCTTTTTCCTTTCTTCATTTATCTTCCTCACTTTTCCTCTGCCTCTCTTAATTTATTTTTGAAGTCATTTTTGAGCTCTTCCAGAATCTGTGTCCAATTCATATTTTCCTTATGGATTTTGCATGTGTTTGTTTTCATTGTCACCTTTTGTGTCTGTGCCATGAGCTTTGTCTCAATAAAAATTCTTTAGAATTTGATGGGTTTTTTTGTTTGCTCATTTTCCCTATCTTTTTATAATTAGGTTCTGTTTTCAGTGAGGTTAGGGTACCCTCTTAAACTTCATTCATTCCTTGATTTTACTCTTAGTTTACTTTCTGTCTTTCTGCCAGTTTCAGTTCTTCCAAGATATTATGATGGCCTGAGACTTGGGAGCTCTGAGGGCCTATTCCATTGCTGATTCAATTAACCCTGGAGATACTTATAGCTTAAAGCCTTGCCTCAGGCTTTGGTGTAAGCTTTTGTTCTCACCCTGAACTTGATAAGGTCAAGAATTGCTGAAATTCTAGCCTGAGACTTAGGTACAAGTGTTTAGTCTCCTTGTGTACTTGATCTAATCAGGCACAAAGTTGATTGTCCTATCCTGGAGCTTCACCCTCAGTCCCTGGCAAAAAGATCTGGATCCCTCTCTTGGGTTAATCAACTACTCCAAACTGGAATCTATGTCCTCACCCTATGTTCAGACTGGGGCTTTTGACTTTTCTCTGGGCCCACACAGATTAGCCTACTTCAGCACAGACTGCCCTTGGTTGGGATTATAATTTTTACCACAGGTTTAAAACCTCAAGGGGTATGTGTTGGCTTGGATTTCTGTTTGCCCAGGCAGAATCTCAGGATCTGAATGTTGATTTAAGCTCAGGTTCAGAACCTGCCACAGCAGATGTGGAATGGGAGTGTATAGCTTGCTATTCACTCCTTGCTACATCTTACTGACTATTCTCCCCTCTTACCCACTGCCCAAGATATTCTTTGCCTACCTTTTAAGTCTTTTCTTGAAAGTTGTGTCTCTCTGTCTCTTTGTTGATTCTTTATTTATGTATTCTTTTTGTGCATTATTTTATTATTGATTGGAAGGGATTCTCATAATAACCTTGAGCTTCTCTGCTCTACTCCTCCCTCTTGGCTCTACCCTCCTGCTGAAGGAAAGGTCTTGTGGTTTTCACTCAGAGCTTACTGACTTTTAATTTATAAACAGTGGCTAAGTTCCTATTCAGTTTCTTTTTTTAAGTCCTTATTTCTTTCTTAAAAACAAATGTATTGATTCTAAATCAGAATGACCATAAAGTCTAGGCAATGGGGATTAATTGGCCTGCCCAGTGTCACACAGCCAGGAAGTATATTTGGCCAGATTTGAATCCAGGCCCTCTTGTTTCTAGGTGTGGTTCTACATCTACTGAGTCACCTAGCTGCTGTAAGCATTTCAAAAATCTTGGCCCCTTTGAGTCACTTATATAAATATTCCATGAGATCATAACTGCAGGTATTGATGAAGTAAAGGAGCATAACAATAGAATTCTATACTAGCAATCCAGAAAGGTGTTGAGTAGAAATCTGTCTCAGACAATTATTAGATATGTGAGCCTGGACAAGTAATTTAATATCACTCACCCCTACTTTCCTCATCTTAAAAACCTGTTTCCTGGGATAGTTATGAAAAACAAGTAAGATAATGTATAAAAAGTGCATTGTACTATAGAAGTGTGATCTATTATTCTTTCCATTTTCCAAATGAAGTAACTAAAGTTCAGAGGTGAAGTGGCTTACTCATAGTCACATAACCAGCAAGTATCAGGAGTTGTCCATCCTTTCCTGTTCATCAGTGTCAAAAGTAGTATTTATACCCAGGAAACCATGACTTAAAGTTGAGCACCATTTCCCCTATGCTAAGCTGCCTTTCTAACTGGACTTGATCATTAGACCTTGGGATTATTCTTGAAATTAGAGAGACTGGGATGCAAGTGCTAGTTTTGTCTTTTGTTAGCTAGTCAGCCATTTAACATATCTAAATCTCAATTTTTCCATAAGTAAAATGGAGTTAATACCTGTACTAGCTATTTTATTCTTTACCTTTATATTATGCTCTCAAACTTCCTTTACAGGTTTGTCAGTTAATCAACTATTATTCATCAAGTAGTATAATTATATATAATTAAAACCAATATAATATAGTAAATAACTTATTTGTATTATTTAAGTTATTTATGAGGCAGCTAGATGGTTCTGTGGATTGAACATTAAGCAGTGAATAGGAAGACCTGAGTTCAAACTTGCCCTCAGATACAAGTGGTTGTTTTGTGGGCAAATAACTTAAATTTTGTTCACCTTAGCTTCCTTTACTATAAAATGAAGATAATAATAGCATCTATGCCTCAGGGTATTGAAAGCATTCAATGAGATACTAAAGTATATTTCACATATATGGTAACTATCATTATTATGCTGATATATTATCAGATTATTTATACATATTACAATTTATATTATATATAATCATATATTATGTGCCAGGCACTATTTTAAGTATGCTTTGTTTTAGGAAAGCAATCAAGGAATCTTAAAGTATTGTATAAATGTGAGAAGATCATTTTGGATACAATTCACTAGGAAAAGTTTTTAAGTGAGGATTTTTAGATCAGTAACTTTAGTTAACTAAAAAGTTCCATCTATGGAACAATTAAGTATTGAACAGAACTTGGATAAAGAGAGCTTCAATGTAATAGACAGTGGCATCTTCTAGAAGCATTTCTCTTGGATTTTAAGCTCCTAGAGGGCAAGAAACATGGGCATTAACATATTTCACTGTACATTTAATATTTTACTACGTTTAGTTGGACTCAGTAATTCCTTCCTAAAGTTAATGATGATATCACAATGAAAATACAACTCTTTTCTATAACACTACTATAAAAGCCACACTGACTCAGTTCTTTAATCCATACTGCTTGCCAACAGGTTACAAATTGAGCAGGGAGGAAGAGGTTGAACTGATGAGCTCTAAGTTCATTTCTCATTCTAAAACCAATGACTCCAAGGAAGATTTCCACATTCTAGGGCTTTGCATGTGCTCTTAGACTATAGAAATAAATATTGTTCTTGCATTCTACTAAAAGCTTGGAACTTTTCCCCCACTCGATTTTTTCCCCTCTTCTTACATTAATTCAAAATTCCAGCCTTGTCCTCAAATGACTGCTGTGGCACTCTGGCTGACAGTTATTAACCTGCTATATGATTTCTTGCCCAGAGCTCTATTAAGATTCTTTGATTTATTACATTTAGTAATGTTTGCTTGTTGCCTTGGTTGGTGGTTTTATACATTTCTCTCCAAGAATTTCCCTCTCCAGTGAATATTTGCTTTTCTTTTAAAGTGACTAGGATTTTGTTTATTGTTATTTTGATTTGGGTGAAAATAGTCTCCCTTAATTTACATTTTTTTGTTTTCTTCTTGTGCTTGTAATAAATTCTAGGATACTGTACTCATCTTAGTTTTTCACATTCAAATATTTATAAGACATTACAGTGGTTTTAAGAATTAGTTTACAGAGTTGGAGCTATTAATTTTCCAAGAAGCCTGGGAATTAGATGTGTTTTGTAAGTGCATACAGTTAATTTTCTTATATTCTTAAAATGATTATCCATGACATTTATTAACTTACATTGATTTATCAGACAATGGAAGTAAAGAATGACAACCATTTTATAAGCAAGCATACACTTAATAGAGAAAACTGAAAATGGATTCATTTGATTGGATATCTAGAAACCTGGCAAAAAATATTGCAGAGGGATGTTTTACATATAATTATGTAGAATAGTGAAGACTCCTCCCCTCTACCCTTTACTGTTCACATAGTCTGAGCACATCTTCAAGTTGGAACTTAGATAGATTGATTGATTGATAGATAAAAATATAGACAGATTGAAGAAAGATGGTATTGATATTAATTTGGATATTGATAAACAAACAGTAGCAAATTTTCAAGCAATGACACTACCCACCTTTTCCCTCATGCAAGATATATCCATTCTGCACTTCTAATATATACTAAATGTTTACATATTGATGCCCAGAAGACATCACAATTGAGTCATGAATATCATGTTAAAAATTTCCTAAAACGTATTCAGAACTGAGATTTTTCCATTATAATAGAAGCTACCTATTTTCATGGGGATATTTATCTACTTCTTCCACTACAGTCCTATCTAAATTCCTCATTATGGTTTCAGAATCACTTTAGGTTCTCAGAATCTATGTGGGCAAAATGCAAGCTATCAGGCTGGAGAGGCTTTGAATTAGCCCAATGATAGAGTATGTGTCTGTTCTTCTAAAGCCCACCAAGCTGTTTGGAAAGGTTCATCACCTTTTATGTTAAAAGGAAGTGCATTTTGCTGCCATGTTGACTTATGACAATAATGTACTATATCACCTGAGACCTAAAGGGATTGTGCCCTACATATTAGAATGTAAGTTATGTATAAGTATGAACTTTTTCGTTCTCCATGCTTGTAGCTTCAATGCCTAACACAGTCCCTGGAACAAAGAAAGAACTTAATGAATGCTTGTTGGTTGATGAGTTAAAGGGCAGGAATGACAAGAATGATTAAATAATGAATGCACTGAAGTACTGATGAATTTACTCATCTTGCACTTAAAAAACAGAACACTGAGCAAAGGATGAGATAATGAAGGGAAAGAAGATGAAATTTGAAGCCAAAAGACATGGACTTTAGTGTTAATTTTGTTCCTTACTAGAACTATGACCTTAGACATCATTTTTGGTTCCCTGGTACTGACATTATGTATAAAATGAGACGGGATTGCCTTTCATGACACCATCTTAATAATAATGCTTCCCTCTTAGTATTTCCATTTCCCCCTGCATATACCTCTGTTGTATACAACTATTTACATACTGTCTTCCTCATTAGACTAAGAGTTCATTGAAAGTAGAAGCTATCTTTTGTTTTTCTTTGTGTACCAAATACAGTAACATTCCTGGAACATAGTAGAAATTTATTAAGTATTGATTGACAGACTGACTGGTGATATGGTATAATTATCTTCCTTAGAATTTCCTAAATCAAGACTATCTGAAAAAAGAACTTATGGGCCAGAATGCTAATAACTTAAGTTGATTCTATAAGAGAACAGAAACACATCTCAAAATTAAATACAAACAACCAAACCTTCATGAGGTAACATTGGAAAATGTAAATATCTATAGATTCTATTCAATATCACCTCCTTATCTGATATCCCATTTCAAGTGCATGGCAATGGCAGTACAAGAATTCTTCTAAGCTAATGAGGAGAACCCAAGTGGTTCCTTCCCAGTTCCTCCATGCACAGCAATATGAGAGGAAGCAGATACTAATTCTTTGCAGCAACTAAATAAAAGGAAGGCAACCTTATGGAGAAAGCAGAAGATGTGAATAGTGCAGAACACAGAAGAGATGGATCATAGAGCTTTCTGCGGATGAATAAGTTTTCCTGCCTAACGTAATGGGGTCTGGAAAATAAGCTGAAGCTAATTGTTTCTCTTCTAGTGTTTTCTGAGGGTAGGATTGTTGGCTAATTCCTCTCCAATATACATTTTTACACAACATATAAAGGTTGAAGATAGTAAATAATAGCGGTTGAGAGGCAGACATTGCGCATCACTGAAAGAAGAAAGGAACAAGCAATGAACAAGGAAATAAGATTGGGAATAAAAGAGATATGTTAAAGGACCAATGCCTGAAGAAAGAAATCATGAGTACAAAAGTAGCTTGCCAGAGGATATTTCAGCAGATGGACTCATAAATGCTAATATTGAGTAAAAATAAATAGTTCAGAAAACCATGAACAAGTAATAAGTTGGAAGAAAATGAATCAGAACTACATGATAAAAAGGATAATTTTCAGGACTCCCTAGACAAAATGGAAATATAGGGAAAAGCTCTAGAATTTCTCAGGAGGAAAATTTTAAAATGAAAATCTGAGATCTCCATGCAGAATTCAATTACTCGCACCAAAAAACAATGAATAATCTCTAGAAGCTAACAAGCAAATTGGGGGAGATTAAAAAAAAAGAATTTGAGAGCCAAAACAACAGTATTGAAGTAAAACAAAAACAGAAGTAGAAGAAACTTGGCTAAATGAGGATCAAAAGATAAAAAATTTTGAAAGAAGATATTAATTATATATAAGCCAAAGGAATTGGCTTGAAGGGAGAAAACATGGAGATAACATAATGAATGTAATGTTTGCCAAAGAAAAATGATCAGTCAAAAATTTAAATATCATAATATAGGAAACAATGTAAGAAAGTTATCTAGAACTTTTGAATATAAACAAAGCAATAATTGATAGAAAAAAAAGATTGCCCTAGGTTAAAAAAACATACTTGAAACTCCAAGGATTATAATATTTTAATTCCAAAGTTTTAATATGGACAATTTTTAAACAGAATAAACAACTTAAAATATAGAGAAATATCAATATGAAGAACTGAAGATTACTCTGCAGTCATGAAAGATAAGAGAATGGAAAAATATCTACCAAAAATAAAGAAATTCATGCTTAATCCAAAAATAACATATCCTACCAATTTAAAAAACGAATATTCAATGAAAGGAAAAGTTTCAGGTGTTTCTAGACAATAAAAGCAAAAAAAAAATAGTAAACTATTCATCCTGCATAAACCCTCACCCCACCCAAAATACTTGTAGATAAAAGGGTGCTATTCAGATTATCAACATAATATCTTGACAAGTTGTCTTGAGTAGGACAAAAGAGCCAGTATAAAAGAAGCTAAAAGGTACTCTTAGAAAAACTGAGGAAGCAAAATGTACCTTGACTACTATTTTACATTTCATTCAGGTAGAGATATCTCTGCTCCTCTGGGAACAACAGTGATTCCCATACCTAGACCAAAAATTCTTTGTCTGTGTAAGTCTAGTAGCCATTATTGAAACAGGCAATGCTTATGGAGAAAGTCCACCATCTCCTACAACACTATCACTAAATGTCAACCAAATGTCATCAGTGCCCAGTACCCCACCAGAACAGCCACTTCCCAGCATGGCCCTCAAAGTCATTGTCCAGGAAAGCAACTCTGATGGAGATTAAACTTAGTGACTGACTGATGGTGTTCCAAAGCCCACTGCAACAATGCAGAAAAGGAAGTGAATACCATAAAATTCTTTGGCATTTTCAAATGGTTCAAAACCAGAAACTGATAGTTTTGTTAAAGGAAATGACATTAAAAGAAATGGATTGCTATCTGTTCTGCCACTATATCATGAAGCTATTCCTTATGACTTACAGATAAAATTTTCTATGTGCCGTATCTCCGTTATAAGCTGTACTCTTTGAAATTAGAGACTGTTTTGATTTCCTGTTATACCCAGTATTTATCATGAATTTTTACATACTTCATCACATATTAAGGCTTTTAAATACTTTTTAATTCATTCATCAAGAAAGGAGGAAAAGGGGGCATCTAGGTGACACAGTGGATAGAGCCCAAGTCCTGGAGTTGGAAAGATCTGGTTTCAAATCAATCCTCAGAGACTTCTTAGCTGTGTGACTCAGAAAAAGTCACAACTCCATTTACCTAGCCCTTGTCTTCCTGTGTTAAAGTTGTTACTAAGGCATAAAGAAGGATTTTTTCTTTTTTAAAACATAATCATGAGATCAACTCATTGTGTATGTTTTTTTTTCCTTAAGCAATTGAATTTAGGAATAAAAATACAAAGAAGAATCATAAAGGAAGTGTTCCTAAAGTAACAAAGTAAGGAAAATTCAAAGAATTACATGAAAAAAAGAGTGAAACACTGGATTAATAACTCATAAAATAAATCCTATGATCTTCCTTCCTTTCTTCCTTCCTTCCTTCCTTTCTTCCTTCCTTCCTTTCTTTCTTTCCTTCCTATTTTTCCTCAGTTTATATAGGTCTTCCAATTTTTCTCTGAAACATACAATCATTAAGTGCCTACTCTACATGGTTTGGAACCAATACATTGTATTGATTCTAAGGTGGAAGGTAAGGAAAGAAAGAAAGAAAGCACAGTTCCTGGCACATCATAGGCAAGTACTTAATAAATGTTTGTTGACTGATTAACTAATAATTTAATTAATTAATTGATTTTAGGTAAGATCTATAAATTTAATAATAAAAATAGGATAGAGGAAGATGTTATTTTATACTGTAGAAGCTCTACCTTCATGAGAAACAAAAAGAAGATATAGAAGGAAAAAGAAGGGTCATAGTATTAAAGATTTTGACTTGAAAAAAGACTTAACAGTCATCTAGACCAAGCTCATTTTATAGATGAGGCAATTAAGCCTTAGAATAGTCAGAGGATGTGCCCACAGTCATTAGGATATGTTTAATAGAAACAGGATTTTAACTTGAGACTTCTGACTCCAAAGTCAGAGTTTATTCCACTATCCCATACCATATAAAAAATAAATAGGAGAACTTAATTATTTTTATGTCACAAATCATTTTATGTTACATATAAGCTATGAAAAAGGATAACGAATGTAACCTCTATCATGTCTTCTGCTTACTTTTCAATTTACAAATAGTACTATTATTTATCTCATCACATCAAGAAAAAACTTTTTATGGCTTATTTTTTTTCAATTACACATAGAAACAATTTTAAATTTTTTTTGATGTTTTGAAATCCAAATTTGCTTCCTCCCTCCCTTCCTTCTTTCCAGATGGAAAGCAATCTGATATAGATTATTCAAGGGAAAATATAATTTTAATAGAGTAGAAGATAATGGAAATAAGGAAGGTAAAAAGGGGAAAATTCTTGAAAAGAGGGATTTGATAAATAATATTGCTTAAGGGAAGTAGTTAGATGGGATGGAGAAAGTAAGATTTTGAACCACACACTTAGCTGGAAAGAGAAAGAGAAGGCTCTAAAAAGGAGGAGAAATTGTTAAGCTAGCAAATAAATTACTATATGAATAAGCAAATTGGCATGGTCGATAGAAAGTTGGCTTTGTGTTCAAGTCTTTCCTCTGTTATAGACTGGCTGTGTGATCCTTAGCAATAAATAAACCTCTCAGTGCTCTACATAACTTCATTAAAATAAAAATTTCTGAGAAATTGACCACATGTTTTGGTAGAGGAAATTTTCCTTCTCTGAGTATTTCATAGATGAAAGAAAACAAATTTCTTCCTTCCATCAAGACTCAGTCTCATAGCAAACAAATAAATGACAGAAAAGAAGATAACAATTATAAATAATAAAGGAAGTAAAGGTGATTTGAATGAGAGAAAACAAAGATAATGTACTAATATTAAAATATTAGAAAGAAAACAATAGTAAAGATAAAGTGTTAACATGAAAAAGGAAAAAAGTCAATACAAAATAATTAAATGGAAGAAATTATAATAATTTATTTTAAATATTAATGGATTATATAATTGAATAAAATGGAAGAGAAGATTTAAATGAATTAGAAAAAATAAAATTACAGGGTTGGAGAAACTAATTTCTAAAATACATTTAAATACTTACGTCCTGTAATGCTATTATATGTGGGAGATATAATTTAACAAATTATTGTATTTATTTTTATCTGCACAGATTTAGAAAATAAAAATGCAGGTAAATATGGTGAAGGAACAAGGAACTGACAAAGCACAATATCACCAATTAATAGAAATAGATATAACTAATGTCTCATTTGTGTACATGGATTTTTATAGTATTCTAATTACCTATAGTCTATGAAATGTATTATTCTCAGGATTGTGAGAGTTAGGTAGAACAATGGCAGAATTCTAGCCCTTAGGATAGGAAGAAGTGAGTTCAAATTCAGACTCAGATATTTAATTTTCAAGTTATTTAAACTTGCTCTGCCTCAATATCTTTATTTGCTAAATTGACAAAATTGCATCTAATATCTAGAGATGTTGTGAAGATTGAACATGATAATATATTTAAACTAATTTGTCAAAGTTTGAATGTTATGTAAATGTTGCTATTGTGATTATAGATTGAATTGGATATGAATGACTATGAATGTTTTATTATTAGCAGATAAGTATAGGGGTTAGGGATACCTTTTCTATAATAAAACATATCAATTAGGACAATGAAACTATATTGATTGCATGCCAATTATGTCCTAATTGACATATTATATCCATAAATACAAAACCATCATGATAAAAATATATCAAAGCAGATTTTATTTGTAACAAGCATAATTTGAAACTCCAAATTTATCTATAAAAATTGAGCTGTAGTGAGAAACTTCTATCAATATTCTTTTCCCCCTCCAATGATATAGTTCAATAAAGTAACTTATATAATACTTATTTATTATCATTATCTTTCTTTGGAAAACAGTGGTCCTAGTAACAAGTCCTAATAAAGAATAGTGAATCATCTTATGCGGGCACATTTTCAATGACTATGTTACTTCTCAGGTATATAAATGTTTCTATCAATTTTCATATATCATGAGTATGCCATTGAAATTTCTTTTCTGTGAACTACACATTGTTTTATATTTTCCCATGTAGTTATTTTGGCAATGCTATTCATCTGCAAATCAATGAATACTACAATCTCAGAAGAATCAAAACTTCAGGTGATGTACAAGTCACTGGAAAGTTTTATGGTTGATGTAAATTGGTTGTTGCACATTATCAATTATAATTTGTCTTTGAGATGTAATAATAAGAAACTTTGTCAAAGACATTCATGGAAAATGGGACAAAGAGATAGGTAGAATGGAATATAGACAGCCTGAGTGTTACCTAGATATTTTTCAAGATTGAAAAGGCCAGAGTAAAGTACCACTCTACAGCATTAAGTAAATTTTCAGTAGTGGATTTACAGAAAGAAAAAGACGAATATTACTCTGGATGAGAGGAGGCTACAGGAATACACTGACAGGGCACATAACTAGCTAAATATTTGTGTCTATCATTAAAAACAAGTAAAATAAAGCATTTTCACAAAAATAGAGGATGTATATCAGTTGGAATTATAGCAACTTATTTAATGATCATCAAAAGCCTAACATAAGAGAGAAGTTCATCTTTAATCCTCAAAACAAGAAGGAGCCAATGGAACTTCTAGATCAGGGAACTGATAAGATAGGACTTCTGCTTTAGGCATATTCATTTAGCAGTATTTGGAAGATGCAATTAAGAGGAGATAGATTGAGTAGAGAGAATAGTTATGAAGCAGGAAGATCATTAGTCAATGAAAAGATGAGGATATGAACTTGGGAATTGTGAATAGAGAGAAGGTAATGGACACAAGAGATTGTGGAGGTATTCTGGACAAGACTTGGCAGCATATTATCTTGGGGGATGTACTGACAGAAGAGGGTTCCATCTTCCATGTTAGTTTCCGAACTAAAGACCAGTGATAATAAGAGTGAGGTGAAGGAATTGCAGATGTGTAATTTCATGGTTATGTGGAAATTCTCTCTAACAATGAATATTAGCACTTCTGCAAATTTTAATCTTTGAAAGTTGTTTCAGTGCACTTAGTTGACTTTTCTAGAAACACACAACCCATATGCATTAAAGGCAGAATTCAAACCCAGGTTTTCCTGAGAAAGATGCCTAGAGTCAGGAAGACTTGGCTCTGCATGAACAAAGCACTTAAATTAACATTGCCCTCAGGAAATTATTTTTAATTTTTAGTTGTAGATATGGTGCTGGAATGTCTTGTTATAGAGAATTCTCTACCTTGAAGAAATCACACATGGGTTGGATTGCAGATAATGAGCAAGTCTATGAAGGTACAAAGAAATAGTTCCTTCAAGGAATTTAATAATAGGGATAATAATGTTAATAGCTAGAATTTATATAACACTTTATAAAACCTTATTTGATCCTCATGACAAACCTAGAAATTAGAAGCTATTATTATTCTCATGTTATATGAAAATTAATTGAAGCAGATAGTGGATAAGAAATGTCCATCAATCACACAGCTATCAAGTTTTCTGAAGGTGAATTTAAACTTATATATTTTGGACTGGGAAATGACAGAAACATGATCAACATAGACCCTGATGACAGTGATATAGAAATTCAGAAAAAAAGCAAAAAAAAGGACTTCAAGAAAACTTTGAGTAAGGAGACACTAAATCCAGCCAGAATCATTGGAGACCTCAAAGAAAAAGCATGTAATTTGAACCTCCAGAGAAGGTAATCTCTTAAAGGATACTTTGAGACAGGAGCAAAGGATGAGATGAAACATGAAGAAGACGGAAAGACTGGGAGATGAGGAATGTGCTCTTCTCCCAACCAATTTCCCAATCCAGTCCCTTTTTGTGAGTTCTCTGAGATTGTGAATAATCTGAGCTAACAATTTAGATTTTGTGGCCTGCAGCATAGTTTGTATTGGAAATATCACATTATTTCAGTATCTTTTTATTTTACTTAAACTGTAATTTTTTTCCTCTAAAAGATACAACTTTTTACCACCTCCTCTAACCTTCTGGCTTTTGAATGTAATATTGAAATTCTCAATATGTTAAATCAATTTTATATATTCATTGACACTTAGGTTTCCCTTGGCAACATCCTCAGCATAATCATTTTTCTATTATTAATTTCTATGAGGAATACTTTAGATAATGGGGAAAAATGAGCTCTTTCTCACTACATATTAAACCAGTTTATTTGCACATATTGTACACATACGCACTTATTGTATATATTATGTGTTTATATATTTCTGAATACATTGCAAAGCATTAAATGGCCTTTTTACATGCTATTTTAACATATTATGACTTGTATTATGTTCTAAGCATATATTTGGCAGGTAGATAATATTTTGACATCTTTGAAAGGAAAGATTTTGACTTATTTAGCCATAACATCTCCTTGATATGTCATTTGGTAATTTATCACACTATTTTGTAGTTTGTATACATCTGTATACATGTAATGCATATGAATAAGTTAATTTCAAACTAACATAACTTTTCAATGTGAAAGCCAATTTTCATACATGCATGTGTGTGTGTACACTATGGTGCCATACTGCAGGAGATATGTATAAAGACCTGCTGCAGTTGGCTGAAACTGTAGCTATGAGCAAATACCTGCTGACTCCCACAGATATGTGCTTTGTCTCCCCATTCCTCCCATTCTGTGCCCTTTTAACAACTCTACATAAAGAACAATAAAAATAAAAATGGAAGTAGAAGAGACTTCTGCTGCAGGCAGATTATGTGGCCAGACTTCCAGAACTTGGAGTTGACCATGGATAAGTGAAGCTATGAAACTATGAAAGCAAAAGTCTGGATAAGGAGGGTGGCTTACTGTGTTTTGTGTGTGTGTATGTGTGTGTGTGTGTGCATATATGCAAATATATACACATATCCATATGTACATATCTATACTCACATATACATGCATGTATGTTTGTGTTAATTTTGACTTAGTTTCCTTACCTCAAAAATGCGGGAATAGAATTCTGTATTTTCTAAATACTCTTCTAGCTCTAAGCCTTATGATCCTAAATGCTTCTAAAATGATGTTATTAAAGTGGAGATGATAGAAAACCTGATAAATTAGGGTCCTTGAGTCCCATAGGAGCAAGACTTCTTGACCCATTTGCTACATCAAAAAATGTTGAGGCAAGGTAGCCATGCTTGCAGTATACAGTATACTGTAAAGAATACAGTATAGAATGTAATCTATAGAATATGGTATATAGAATATAGTATAGAATATAAGGTCAGAAAATCTGAGTTTGAAGGATGGTGTTATATTACTGCATAACAAAAACTATTTTTGCCTTCCTGGACCTCAATTTTTTTTCTTTTGTAAATTTTGTGCATTAGAAAATATAATTTACAAGGTTCTTTTTCAGCTCTAAATCTCATGAATTAGTCTTGATAATCCAAGTAAGAGATTATTAATTTTTTTTTACAGCAAACCATAGCAGGTGCCATGTTTTACCTAAATTAAGCAAAAGAGGGATTTGTACATACCCAGATAACTTAAGATGGATCCAACCATGTGAGAAATGACAGGGATCTGCTTCTGGGAGAAAACATGTGGGTAGGAACAGCCTCTTTCAAGTGGTTGTATAGCTGGACCACTCTTTCTTTAAAACTTCCAGACAAGAGAAGTCCTTCTTTTTTACAAGTAATTCACAGATGAAGGTCTTATTTAGCCAAAGCATAGACAGCATGCACTTAACTGAGCTGAGAGAAGATGAAAAGGGTTATCTTTCCCTTAGGTGCTATGCCTCTGAGAAGTAGATTTGCATTTTTGGTCTGTATTAGTGGCACACTGCAGTTCTAGGTTCAGATGGTTGATCCCCCTCTTCCTTAGTGCTACAAACCATGGCAAAATTGGAGTCAATATTCCAGGGCAGATGTTGCTGCCAGAGGAACAGGGAAACTTAAGAAGGAAAGGTTTTGGAATATGAGCCAGTGGGAGATTTAGACTTAGAATATAGTATGATTGAGTTAAACTGTGAACTCAATCCCACTTTCCCCAAAAGATGAGGTGATATAGGGGAGATTACACTGTCCTCCAAGTTTTTAGGGGAATACAAGAATGTGTTCTTCCTATGCTTTTGAAGTAAATATTCCTGTTTTAAAAATTAATCACAATATTAAATGGTTTAAAAGAACTGGTAATAAGGACCTCTTACAATGGAGGGAAGATGGTGAAAGAGTGAACCAAAAGCACATACTCATTTTTCAAATTAGGAAACTGAGAATTAGGGATTGTATCTGATTTGGTTAAAGACTCATGAGTATTAAGTAACAGAGTTTGGATTCAAATTCAAGTAATTTTACCATTCATCCTAAAAGGTAAATCTGTCTCCTTTTTCAGTAGAAAAGGATGCAATAAAAGTGAATTCTCTTCAGATGTTCATTCCTATAAGTATTATAAAGACTTCATTACAAAAAAATTCCATATGTAGATTCATTTGACAATTCATGTGTAATAAGATCATAATACACAAAGAATATTTAGTAAGCTCTAATTCATCTAATTGTAAGCTTCTTGAGTCAAGATTCAAGTTAAGATTTTGTCTTCTATCTTCTTTTTTACTCTTATTGCCTATAACTTGCAAAAAGTAGATGCTAAATAGCTTTTTGTTTGATGAAAATAGGTACAAAGAAGCTAGGTGGCATAGTAGATAGAATTCTGACCTAGACAGTTTTGTACTTGGAATTAGGAAGAATTGAGTTAAATTCTGCCTCAGACACATTACATACTTAGAATCATTAATACTACTTATTTTTGTATGACCTTTATATTATAGACTATCATCCAATAAATTCCTTGCAATCTCTTATCAATTAAATAATCCTTTAAACAAGTCCTTTAAAGAATCTTCCAACATTTTATTCTAAGTATGACTATAATTACCCAGATATGCATATCATGGCATCTGTAATCTATTCTCCACTAATTTGGTTGGCTTTTAAATAGGCCTTGCTGTATGTCTCTGTTATATGCATATATACATGTATATGTAAATTTAAACATAAGTATGCATGTATACACATATGTACACTACATACATACACCTCATACAATATGATATAGACATCTCCCTTTCTTTCGACTTTTGAAATTTAAGCAACAAACACCATGTTTATCAATCAGATGATTAGCATTAAATTTTGTTGAGTACATTGCTTATTCTTTTAAAAAAATTTTTAAAAAAGGATTTAGCAAACACCATGTTGTTAATCTGGTAGGAGCTTAACAAGTTTAGCCTTTATTGCAAAATGTTGCTCTCATAAATGGAGAGTATTAATCTTTGTCCCTGGGGCTCAATCAAAGGAATTAGTAGCCCTTAAAAAATTCCCATCAATACAGCATTCATTACTCTCTCCATCAGCAAGAAGACTTTGTTTCTACATTCATTTCAGACACCTAATTGTATTATTGAAATGGTAAAGACTGGCATTCAATGCCCATTTCTTCTATCCCTTCAATACTACAAGAAATCTCAGAATCTCAGGGCTGAAAGAAAAGCAATTGTTTTCTGGCACAGAATTCCTTTAAGAACACACCTGAGAGGCAGATGGGTAGCTCAGTGGTTTGAGAGTCAGGCCTAGAGATGGGGAATCCTAGGTTCAAATCCTACCTCAGACACTTCCCAGCTGTATGACCCTGGGCAAGTCACTTGACCCCCATTGCCCACCCTTACCACTCTTCCACCTATGAGCCAATGCACAGAAGTTAAGGGTTAAAAAAAAAAACACCTGACAAACACTTTACCTTTCTACATTTGAAAACCTCTGGTAACTTAGATTGAGGTCCCTGTCTTCTAAAACTCTCAGATATTTTTTGAAATTGCTCTATTTATATTTGTCAAATTATTTTTTACCCCACTATGTAACTTCACATTTTCCCTATTAAATTTCATCTTTTTTTTCTATTTAGCTAAAATGTTTTAGCCTCTAAAGATCTCTTTGAATCATGATTCTGACATTTAGTGTGTTGGCTATCCTTCTCAGCTCTCTGACATCTGGAAATTTCAAAAGGATGTCCTCTCTGCCTTTGATAAAAAAGCTCACTAACAGAGGACCAAGAGCACATTAGCTCTTCTTAAGGGCAAGAAATAATCTGCAATACGTTCTTTATTCACTAAAGACAATGTGACCATATTTTATGGAGGGCTGAGTGTTAGAGGAACATCTCATCTCCTTTTTAGAGTTTTATTTCATGTTCATAAAAATAGTCCCATTTTTATCTACCTGAAGCGTGTCTTTTGGATGGAAAAGGCACTACCGTGACTTGCCACATTCCTTATAGCATGTCATCAAAGGAACATTCATAAAGACTCAATTTTCTTCTATCAGTAAATACATCTAATATTCTCCAAAGACATTCCATGTAATACATACGGAACAATACTGGTAAATTCATGGAGGAAAATTATTTGCAAAACAATTTTTACAAAAGCGATGCATCTGCATCCATTTTTTCACTCCTGGATATGCGTAAAGGCTTACTTTGAAAGCTATATGAATAATGAAGCCTTATGAGTGATAATCATAAATCTGAAGCAGGCATAACCCTTTCTCAAAGCAATTTAGCCCCCTCACAAAAAGGAGATTAGAAGGTATAAACGGCTGTTTGAGGAAACTTTTTTTTTATAAAATTTATTTTTAAAGCTAGAAGTGAAGCCTAAGATGGGATCCCATTTTTCATATAGCAGACTCTATTGACAGTTCAGGGTAGATTGCTCAGCATGATGGAAACACTATATGTGTTGCCAACGGTTTTCTAGATGACATTCTTTCTTTTTCTTTCCTTTCTCTCATTCTTTTTTTGTACAACATGTTTCTCTTGAGGGCACCATAATATTGAGGCTTCTAAAATCTTCCCAGGTCAAATGGGTCTCAAATCAATGCATCTATGAGAAAGCCATTGACTAATGAATTTATCTTCTAAAACTGGTCACACTGTGTCTGTGTTGGGGAAAGTGGGACTGAGGTGGGGGAGCAGGGATCAAGGAGGAAGAAGAGAAAGGACTTATATTTTTCGAATTATTCTGTTATGTCCCCTGCATTCAAGCTTAATTCTAACCTGTTTAGCTCTCATTAAACACATCATCCTGGTCTCTGTCTGCCAAGATAAATAGGTTTATTTTCTGCTTTTCATATTTTGTCACAGGAAGATAGATACACCATGCAATCAAATAGTAATTTCAGAACTAGACATTTTGCGTGGAAAATGTCAGGCTGGATACATCTCCAGTAGAACAGACTAGACAAGGACTTGATTAATATACAGAAGATTAAAGATTCTTCCTGTCCCCCCTCCTCATTGTTTTACATCATTCAAATACTGCACATTTTAAGAACTATCACATCTCAAAGGAAGGAATACATACTAAGATATTTTTTAACATCAGTCAGGATAATTTTTCACTGAATTTCCCATCTAGTATCATTCCCTATCTAATATTTAGATTCATGGTGAATTACTTGTTGCAAAATCTATTGCCATATGTATGTATCACTTTATTCTTCTGGATTCTAAGGGACTATACAGAGAGCACAGCAACAACAATAACAAATTGGAGCACACCATTTTCTAATCAATCTACTATCCATCTTTAGGGGATGCTTTCTAAACAATGCCTTACAAGTTCAGAGGACCCAGATTTAAATTCTAACTTCACTCCTTGCTAACTATACAACCTTAGGCAAGTCATTCACTGTCTGAGGGACTCAGTTCACACATCTGTGAAAAAAAGAGCTGTATTAAAAGCATCTAAGGTCTTTTTTCCATCTCTAAATTGATGAGTCTTCTCAGTTGAACTAATAGATCTGTTTTTGTTCTAGCTGAAGGTGTTCTGATGCCTAAGACCCAAAGTAGCATCTTGATGTGATGGCAGAAATAGCCTTGGAAAAATATCAGTATATATTTGTGGTTCCATTTCTTACATGTAAAATGAAAGGATTGGTTTTAAGGTACCTCAGGCCAAGGTGGTGTAAGGTGAGCTTAGGAAGGAAAAGTAAGTGTTGGAAAGTAAGCCAGTGTACTAAAAATATAAAATAGTCATAGAACTAATTTAGGATGGGTTCAAGGACAATTCAGAAATATATATCTGATAGAACAAAGGATTTAGATATGCCAGAAATAGAGAAGGAAATGTTATGTTAGTTATAGTAGTAGCAATTCCAGAACCTGCTCTGTTTGTTAATTTTATCTGCCATTTGTGCTAATAATTTATTAGTTTGTTGCTCTAATAAGAAACTGGAGATAAATAGATCAATTTAATGGGATTTCTCTTCAAGAGTAAGTACTATTTGTTGATTGTAGAGAATTTCAAAGCCCATTCAGCTCTATCCAAAAATATAATGCTCAGGAATGGGGGAGAAGGATCATTAAATGAAAGGCAAGAATATATTTTATTCTAAGAATAAAATTTCCAAATTGTTACTTGGAATTATTAGACAGCCTCTAAATCCTTATGAACTTTTCCATTATGGGGCAAGGTGGGGAGAAAAAGGAAGGGAAGAGTAAAATTCAAAAGGAAAGCTATGACTTTTCACAATGGAGATATGAGATTGTTTTTACCAAATGAACTGAAAGATATGATTACTAAACATTTTAAGAAGTCATTTTTAAAATTAGTAATAATATGCTTCTAGAAGACAACAGATATATAAAAATAAAATATTCGAAAGTAGGAAGAATTGCTTTAATTAATAATTTATGACAAAGTGTAAGCAGTAAATTACATTTACATTTGAAGCTATGATTGCCTAAATTGATTTCCAAAGTCATTTTCTCTCTGACAAAAAAAAAAAAAGAATCTTGAAATTGGAAGGGATAATCAGGGACTATCTAGACAAAACTATAACTGAAAAGTCAATATTTTACATACAATCTTTAATAAAGTATAAACCAACCTTAGACATACAATGAAGAATTTAGTTTTTATTGAAACACTATAGTAATAATTAAGAATTCCTCTGCTGGAATGTGGTGGAGCCAACTCATACCAACAGCCATATTATTTAATTTTCAGTGGGATACCTTGGAAATTGGCAAACACTCCAATCACAGTTTAATTCTTTGTTTTGTTCATTGTCTAGACTTTAGAAAGAGATAGAGAAAATAATAATCATGAAAATTAAGCTTACTGAGATATAATTTTTAAATATTTACCAGCACACTTTGTGTTCTTGTACAAAAATAGTATGCTTAAACAAGGACTTTCTACAGGATACTTCTGATTCTTCTGATAGTCAACAAATACTTATAAAGAAATTACTATGAAAGAGGAAATATGAAGATAGCAGCATGAAAGTCAATCATTTTGTCTATTTCAGTTGCCTCCACAACAATCTGGAAATCATTCAAACTGATTCTGATCAGCAAAGCAAAGAAAAAGTCCCTTTTTTCCTACCCTAAGACATCTCAGGAAGAGAAACTGAGTGGTCAAAGTTGACACAAGAGTGCTGCTCAGAAACAGTAGAAGAAGATGTAACAATAACAGAAGCAGCAGCAGTATGGGAGCATTTTAGACCTCAAGGAGAGTAATGGGGCTAAAATTGAATACCAAGCCTAGAAGCATTAGGCAGAAAGAGATCTCAGAGGATCTTGAAACCAGCACTAAGGAAGACAAATAGATGCCAGCTGCCAGTTCAGTTGCCCATCACCCAGTTCTGGGTCAGAGTAGAGAGAAGTTGAGTGACAGAGGCACTTGCTGTGTGATATACTGCAAATGAAAGGACAAGGAGGCTCGGGCCAGAAGACCACACCTTTGAAATGAACAGACCCTAATGCTAACATAAAGCCTGAAATCTAGAGGTAGGCTGTAAAAATTTAGTGAGACAGAAACAGACAGACAGATATATAGAGACAGAAACAGAGAGAGAAAGGCAGAGACAGAGACAGAGAAAGATAGACAGACAGACAGACACATTAAGAGCTACTATGGTGTATGGTGATAGGGAAACAAAAGATACAAACACAGATTAAGATAATGACATGAAATTATAAGCAAAGATTCAATGAAAAAATACAAATTGGAAACAAACCCAACAGGAATTCTTATAAGAGAAAGGAAAGCAAATAAAAAGAAAAAAAAATTTTAAAAACCAAATAAAAGTGGTATAGAAAAAATGGGAAAAGAAATGAGTCATGGAAGAAAACTATGAAAAGAGAATTATTAGCATAGCAAAATAGCTACAAAACACTACTGAAGAAAATAACTTCTTAAAGATTTAGATTCATCAAATGGAGATTAATCACCCAATGAAAACATCAAGAAATAAAAAAAGAAACAAGTCAAAAGACTGAAAAAAATAGAAGAACAAAATAATATCTTATGGGGTAAAAATTTGCCTGGAAAACAGATTGAGGAGAAACAGTTTAAAAACCTAAGGACTACCTGAAGTTTATGGGCAAAAAGGGGGCTTAAATGCTGTATCTCAAGAATTTACAAAAGAAATCTCTTAGATATTTTACAATCAGAGGGCAAAATAGAAATCAAAGCAATTTACTAGCCATCTCTTGAAATTAATTCCCAAGTGAAAATTCCAAGTAATATTATAATCAAAATCCAGAACTTCTAGGTCAAGAAAAAATTACTGCCAGCTGCCAGAAAGAAAGAATTCTAATACTGAGGAGAAACAGTGAGGATCATACAAGATTTAGCAGTCACCATTTTAAAGACATAGATATTTTGGAATATGTTATTTTAGAAGACAAAGAATCTAGGATTACTGTCAATGTTAATCCTCCCAGGAAAGCTGATTATAATACTGTGGGGAAAATCTGATATTTAATAAAGTAGCAGACTTTCAAGCATTGCTGCTTAAAAGTCCAGCGATGAAAAGAAATTTCGATATTTAAAAAAAATGACTCAAGAGAAACAAACAAAAGAGTAAACTTGATGGAGTAGTCATAAGGGAGAAAAGATAGTCAAATTGTGCATATTATTATATGGGAAGAGGATCCATATAGCTTTAGAGTTTTATAATCACTAGATTTCTTGCTTAGAATTTATCTGAACCAGTTTTGCATAATTATTTCCCCTTCCTGTTGATTTGTTGCTGTGCACGTAGGGAGCTAAAAGAAGGCAATAAACCTGCATTCTTGCTAAGGCTAATTCAATAATACCAAAGATATTTTTCCTTTTCATTTCTCTGAATTAAGAGCAACTACCCTTAGAAAATTTACTGGTAAACTAAGCACTTTGAAGGCAGAAATTGTGCCACCTTTTTATCTTTGCATTACTACTACCTACCACATTATATTAGATATAGGGGATAAATAATGTACCTGAGAATTCATTGATAAGGAAAGATTAGGGAAAAAACCCTCTTCCAGTGTCTGTCATTACCCTATCTGCAATTTTTAGTCTTTGGCACCAAGAGAACTGAGAGGTTGTTAGTCTGTCATTAGTCAGTCAACATGAATTTAATAAGCATTTACTACATGTCAGGCAGTGTGCCAAGCTCTGATGATATAAAGAAAGGCAAAATTAGCTTTTCCTCTCAAGGAACTCATATTATAATGGAGGATACAGTATGAAAATAACAAGGTGCATAACAAAATATGTACAAGAGAGATAAAAGGTAATTTCAAGAGAGAAGACACTAACAGTTGGGTGGGTTGGAGACACATCCTGCTGAAGGTAAGACCTGTGATGAAGTTTAAAGCAAAGCCAAAGTAATTGTCAGTTGTGGAATAATATTTACATTTTCTGGAATTCAGTTGGTATTTAATGAATGCCTGTTTATTTGACTTGGCTGGAGCCCTTCTTGGCTCTGAAACCAGCTCTCTAGCTCATGTACTCTTGAAGATAGTAGGTTCTTAATATTTGCTGAATAATATAGGTTTTTTTTATTTTCCTTGCCTTTCAAAAATGCCCTCCAAAATAAAACACATTCCATAGCTATTTGATATAAAAATATCAATAAGTGTGGTTTTCCACATCTCCAACCTATTTAAAAGCAAAGCAAAATGTAAACCCCAATCAAAGGTAGTGATTATGATCTGCTTTTCCTAAGTATAGGCTCTCATCGTTGTTGATAACATTAGACACATTTTAGCATGAACAAAACAGTCTAAAATTAGTATGAAGCATCATTCCATGATAAAAAAATCATAGTCTCATCTATAGTTCAAAAAGGTCAAATTTATTTTCTAAATATAGTCAATAATTCATTATTAGAGCTGTCTTGGAAAATGATGAATCATAGCTATATTTTAGCATTCAATTAACATTTAAGCATGTACTCTGTACTAAGCATTGCACTAAGTGTTGGGGATGCAAAAGAAAGGAAAACAATAATTTTTGTTCTCATGGAGCTCAGTCTAATGGAGGAGGTGACAAGCAAGCACCTACACAGAAATAAATAAAATATAGAATAAATTGGAAAGTCACATACATTAAAAGGGATTGGAAAAAACTCCTTAAAGAAAGTAGGATTTTAGTTAGAACTTTAAAGAAGCCAGAGAAACCTGGAGGTACAGGTAAGGATAACATTCCAAGCATGAGAGATAGCGATTGAAAATTTCCAAAGATGGTAGAAGAGTCTTTTTCAAAAACAAGGAGGCCAGTGCCCCTAGCTTGAAGATTTTGGTGTGGGAGGAGTGATAAAGGATAGGAAGATTGGAAAGGTATGTGGTAGGGGCAGATTATGAAGACTTTGAATACTAAACTGAGGATTTCATATTTGATCATGGAGATGATGGAGAAACTTTGGGGTTGATTGAATAGAGGGGCTGACATTGTTGGACTTGCTTTTAAAAAGACCAGTTTGAGAGATGATCAATGGTTTTCTGGAATAGGAAAAGACTTGTGGCAGGAAGGTCAACCATCATATTTCAATAGTCTAGGCAACAATGAATGAAATATGTCCTTTTCAACATCTATACTGAATGTTCTCTTAGGAAAATTTCAAATCTAATTATAGAATGGCTAGGGGCAGCTGGGTAGCTCAGTGGATTGAGAGTCAGGCCTAGAGATGGGAGGTCCTGGGTTCAAATCTGGCCTCAGACACTTCCCAGCTATGTGACCCTGGGCAAGTCACTTGACCCCCATTGCCCACCCTTACCACTCTTCCACCTATGAGCCAATGCACAGAAGTTAAGGGTTTAAAAATAAATAAAATTATAGAATGGCTATATTACAGTTTCAAGACAGAGGAGAGTTTTTGATTATGTGATTTAATTGTTGTGGGGAGTTCATAATTGAAGAATTTCCTTTATCTAATCAACCTGTTGTTCTCTCTGCAACTTTTAGTCACTTAGACAGTTGTTTGGGGGGACTAAGTAGTTGTAACTTGACTCAGATTCACATAGGCAATATATATCAAAGGTAAGGCATGAATTTAGGGTTTCATGGTTTTAAGTCTATTAAAATTGTGAAAATATTTCATTAGGACTTTTCTACATCTATGAAATATCATGTTGATTGATCTTCATGCCACAAGTCTTTTCCCATTCTAGTCAACCTTTACCTCTCCTCTTTATGACCTTCTTCCTCTCTATTTTGACTCTTTTTTTCTTCATAAAATTTTATTCCATACCTAAGGTTCCTTCAGTTCCGTACTGGCATTCATAAAACTTTCCAATAAGTTGTTTTGCTTGTCCTTTTGAGGGTTAGGAATGTTCACTGGTGCTGTACTAAAATAAATACCATTCCTGGCCATATTTGGTCAAGGTCATCTACTCTAAACTCTTTATTTTATAGAAGATGAAACTATGGCTAAAATTTGAGTTATCCAAGGTTACACAGATAGTAAAGGGCAGAGTCAAGTACCTTACTTGCACCCAGGTCTTTTATTTCTAAATGTGAAAACTTCAAGTTAAGGAAAATTAATTAGTACTCTATTTTATCAAATCCATGATCTCAGAATTCTGATAAATTAATTTAGTTAAAAGACAGATTTAGTGTTTCCACTGTTATTTGCCTTCACTTCTGATGAATCACTAAGTTCAGAAAAATTTCATTGAAACAATCTGAACTAGTCAATGAATAAGCATTTATTAAAACTGACACCCTCCTACACATTTAGATCTACTTCTGCCACTGCAGATGGAAGCAAGACTAAGATTAAAATATTTTAATGAAGATGACTTCTTTTTCCATTTCTAAAATAGCAAGTAACACCTGAAATTTTATCAGATATTTTAACTTCATGAATTTTTTATGCTTTGGCATTAGCAATACTAAAATGATTTGAAAATATATCTCAAATATTTCACATCAATCCATATATAGTGAATTTTTTTAAAACCTTACCTTCCATCTTACAATCAATACTTATATGGTTCCAAGGCAGAAGGGTGATAAGGGCTAGACAATAGTGCTTAAGTGACTTACCTAGAGTCACACAGCTAGGAAGTGTCTGAGGTCAAATTTGAACCTAGGACCTCCCATCTATATGTCTGGCTTTCAATCCTCTGAACCATCCACCTGCTCTATAGTGAAATTCTTGATGAACTTTGAACAGGAAGGACTATTATAGAGTTTTCAGTTGAAACATCTACTTGAGACTCAAGCAATAATTTCTAAAAATATATTTTAAAACAAAATTATGTTATATAGGAGGCATTTAAATATTCATTGAATGTCATTATATAAGCCATAGAGTATATGAGTATCTAAGTCTATCTTTGCAAGTATGCATATATTATATATACTATATGTTCATGTACATGCACATGTATATTACCAAATATAAACAAGTTATCTCTAATATAGTATTAGAGAGTCACCAAAGGATGAGAGATTAAATATTTGCTTATAGTAAAAGAGCTAGTATGGTGAATTGGCTAGAGAGTTGGCCTCAGCATCAAGACTTGGGTTTCACACCTGCTTGCTAAACATAACACATGGGAAAGAATCATGTTTCATTTTAAGGCTAACAGAAGAACCTAAATCATGAGAGGTCCAGCCCTTAAAAACAGATGAAAATAACCATAAGACAGAGAATCCTAAATTTAATTATTAATTCATAAATTTGGTGAATTTTTTCTCTTGCAGTCACTATTTGAATAATCTATTTCCTAATTTATTACAGAAAAATTTTCTATCCTGATAAAAAAATATCCTAGCTGTACAAAATACAGGATAAAAATCATGCCAGTACATAATAAAAGAAAACATGAACAGTGTAATATTTAATGGCATGTTTCTCAGCAATGTATTGCATTTCATGAAAAGATAAGTTCTGTTGGTAGTCAACACTGAAAGCTCAAAAACTCACTCTATCCCATATAAGTAGATTTTTGTACTCTCTATACATATTATTTGAATGAGAGGAGAGTTAAGCATATAACTTCCAACAGAGTTAATGGGAGCTGTAAGCATCGGTTCCTGCCGAGCAGAGGATTACAAGTCACTTTAGTGTTGAGTACTTGTGCTATTTTGAATGTTAGGTACATCGTGGGATATCTAATAAATTAGAGAGGTAGAATATACATATGAAGCTGTAGTATTCAAAGAGGATGGTTAGGATAAGATGAAGAAAAGGAAAACAATGATGTATTTAATAGACAATATTTGATATTTTAAAATGTAAGCAGAAAAGAGAATGGTGGATGGATTTTGGAACATTACTGTGAAAAAAAGAATCCATTTCAACTAAGATTTCTTTAAAGGATTAGCCAAATATTCAAAGACTATCTCCTTTCATATAGCTAGGATTGGCATTTTTAGCTACATAAATGGGGATAAAGATAATGTTTGTATTGCAGGATATAAAAGAACACCATGAGGGGAGAAGAAAAAATCCCCATCATGTTGCTATATTGCCCAAAAGATGTAATTTGTGACTTTATACTTCTTTAGAAATATACAGTGATACTTACTGGCATGCGGAAACTTTTCCAAGTCCTCTTTATATTATCACCTTCTCTAAACTTACTCACTGTTGAGATTCTCAAAAAGGAAAATATATACTCATTTTCTACTTTTCCTCAACATCTATTGGCTCTTTCGTGTCTGTTCTTACCAATCTGATGAACTTGTATTATCATCAAAAGTCACCAAGTTCAACAGATTTTTTTCTCAGACATCTCTACTGCTCTTGACATAAATTACTATTGTTTTCATGGAAATCAATTTTTCTTTTGACTTCCATGACTTATCATCACTCCACAACCTTATGCTCAAAAACTTCCAATGGTTCCCCAGTGTTTACCAAATGAAACACAAATCCCTTCACTTGACATTCAAGGCTCTTCATCCTTCTATATTTTCACACTAACCCATTTCATGTAACGATACTAGAATCAAATAGAAATACTATTCACTGCATGTCTTTAAAACTTTCTTTCCTCCATACTTTTCCTCTCAGAACCTATCTACCTAAAACATGCTCCTCACACACTGAAGATATGTCTATTAAATGGAAAGAATCATAGAGATAGAAAGCTCTAATAGATTATAGAGTTCACCCCCCTATTTTTGTACATGAGTTTACAGAGGAGGAAACAAGCTTAGAATAGTTAATCTGTAACACAGGTCACAGAAGCTAGAAATTGGTTGAACCAGGATTTAAACCCATTTTTCTGATTCTAGTGTGCTTTCAGTGTATCACACTATCTCCTATTCTTAAACTTCTGAAAGCACCAGTTCTTATTCTATCTCTTTTTCTGATTCTATTATCAGAATGCTATTATTTATATACCACAATAATTTCAAATTCTCATTGAATCTATTTTATATTGTACTACATTTGTTTTCCCTCTCATCTCCTCTATTAGACTATAAATTCCAAAACATAAATTATTCTTTAATTTACAATAATTTCTTTTCCAATCATGCCTTTGACAAAATACACATTAACTATTGAATAAATTTAGCAGTAAGTACATACACGATAAGAAAATTACGCTTAAATATTTGTATATTGGTGATATATTAACCTCTAACTAAAATTTTAATATGCTTCTCCAGTTCTACATTAAAAAACCCAACTGGAATGTTTCATGGCACAGAGGTGATCCTGTGCCTAATGAAGACCTGGGTTGAGGGCTTCTTAGAATGCCCTAGTATCCTCTCTTCCTCTTGACTTGTCCAAAAATTTCTGGACAGTTCCAGTGTTTAACCTGAAAATAAATTTATATATCAAAGGCCTATGATGTCATGTTGAGCCTCTGAGGCACTATGAGAATAATTATATCTAGCCGTAAGGAACATATTGATTGATACTATGGAATAATTTTCACAAATCTTGGTCCTTTCAAGCTACTTGAACTTTAATACTTTAAGATTTTGATGGACATGTAGTCTCATCATTGTGGATATATTGTGCAATACAAATTGCACAGTGTGTGGTTTATATATTTCTATATAGGAAATATCTTGTTATTTTCAGTTATCAACATGAATATTATTCACATTAGTAATTACAGGATGCAACACAAATTATCTAACATTTATATAAAAGGTTTGCAAAATACTTTAAATTTTATTTAAACATGATGACATATATTTGCATGATGAAGTGGTGAAAACATGTACTCAAATTCTTATTCTACAGAAGAAAGAGTTGTTCAGGCTCAAATGGGCAAGGATTCCTGGAGAACTCCCCAATGAATTAGTGGCAGCTCAGTTGTTTGGTTGAAGGGTACTGGCCAATGTATGGTTTCTGGTAATTATAGATCTTGGAGAGATCACCAGTTGTGTAAATTTAAGATAAAATCAGTGAATTCAAAACCAAGATAAGGTGAGTTCAAGGATGAGATGAATGAAATAACTTCCTCAATGAGAAAAGAGATCCAAGGAATAGATGGGAGAAAAAGGAGAAGGTAGTCAAATGGTCAGTTGAACAAAGTACATTTTACAAGGAATCATGCTCACATCAGAAGAATAACATTAAGCTTTTTGAGAAAGACTAATGGAGAAGATGGTGATTCTTGGAGATTCTTGTATGTGTAGCTCCCAGGTTTTCTGGAAAATACTACCCTAAAGTTTAAAGGGGGCTTGACAGAAGGGTTTCAGGCTCCATTAATCTATTGTTTTTGGCTTCTTTGCCTCAAGATTTCTCTGAGTCAAAAGGGAGAAGGCTGTATTATAATAGATTTTAGGGATTATAACCTCCTATTTCCACAAAACAATTTCATTATGAACTCTAATATAGAATTACTTCTATAGCCTTTGCGTGTATATAAGAGACCTGGGCATCAACAATTATGACCATCACAATAATATCTTAAAGATTTTTGGTTTTTAATTAGTTTTATTATGGAGAGAATTTCTTTAATGTCAAAGGTCAACATAAGTTGTTCTACCTAATTTATTTAAGAACTCTGACAATATTTAAAAAAATAATATGTCCTTTTGGAAAGAATCTAGACTTCTACCAGAAGAGCTGAGTTCAAATTCCAAGACATGTTCTGGGATGTTGGACGAGTTACTTCCTTGATCAGATTCTTACTTTATTAATTTCTAAGAGTATGATAATACTACTTCAAAAAACATATAAAATTCTTTTGTGGAAAGATATTTTTAAACTTTAAGGAACTATGGAAATTACTGAGTCAAAAATCATTGATTTTCAGAATTAAAGGGAACCCCAAAACCACCTAATTGAAGTCATATCAAAATACTCCCCTTTCACTTCTTATGTAATACCTGATGAATGGTTTTCCTGCTTTTGCTTGTATAACAAAAATAAGGAGGATCTACTACATATTGAAGCAGCTCATTCCATTTTCAGAGTAGCCATAATTGTTATAAAAATTCCCTTATAATAACCTTTTATTTGGCTTTTTGAAATCTTTCTGTTTCTATAATCTGAACTCACACAGTCAAACAGGATAAGTCTAATTCATCATACAAATGATAACCTTCTAAACATATGAAGATGTGGGTCAGATAGTCCCTGTAATTTTTCCCCTCAAGAATAAACTTTCCTCCTTCTTTCAAATGTTATCTCCCTGGAAATTAAAGCTGTTCATTATCCTGGTATAAATATGAGTGCACTGATTATCTTTCCAAATTTGTGCCATCTCTAAACGAAAAAAAAATGTTACTATTGCCTTTATCTATGTCATTATTTAACAAAATAAGTTTAACATCATAAGGCCAACCACAGATAACTAGTGGGCTCCAATGAAGATCTCTTCCAATGAAGAAGTCAGTGATTCCCAAAGTGGGCACTACCACCCCCTGGTCGGTGCTACAGCGATCTGGGGGGGGGGGTGGTGATGGCCACAGGTGCATTTATCTTTCCTATTAATTGCTATTAAAATTTTAAAAAATTATTTCCATGGGGCTAATTAATATTTTTTCTGGAAAGGGGGCAGTAGGCCAAAAAAGTTTGGGAACCACTGCTATAAGTTGCCACTCTCAATGTTTAAATATTACATTAATTTCAAATGAACTTAATAATACAATCATCTAGCCTAGATACTAGATCTCTCTTTTTTCCCAAAGAATAATCTGAGACTGATCCAAAAGCTTTATTAAAACCTAGGTAAACTGACACTTCTGCTTTTTCCGGTTAAGATGGCGGCAGTGTAAGGAGCAGCTGCTCGATCTCTCCTGACCGAAGCATACAGGACTCCTCAAGAGGAAATAAAAACGAGTCCAGAGGAACAAAGGAACCCCACAACAGGGCGCAGCATTGAAGGTACGCAGAATCTGGGCATTTCCAAGCTATAAAGGGGTGAAACGGGTCTCACTAAAATGCGAGAGGAAGAAGCCCCTCCCCCACCCCCCACATCGCACACCTCACACAACGTGCCAACGCACAAGTGGGAAAACAGGACTGGGGCAACCAGTAAATCACTGGCAGCCCCGGGGCTTGTACTTGTGTGCAGCAAGACAAGGGACCCCAGGTGGCTGCGGGCGTGCACGGACTTTCCCCCAGTGGCCACGTGGGTGAAGGCACCGCCTCCGGCCAGGACAAAGCCCTCTAAAACAAGGCCTTTCCCAAGCACTGAAGGCATCCCCTCAGGTATGAATAAAGATCTCCAGCCCTCGGACTTTCACTACCTTCTGCAGGGGTGAAGGCAGTGCCCTAAGAGCATCTGCACAGGCAAAGGCAGTGCCCTAGGCTTGAATAACGATCTCCAGCCCAGGCTTGGATCTCCAGTGAGGACCGGGTGCAGACCAGAGCACGGCAGTGGAAGCAGCCCCAAAGACTGCTGAAGGAACCTCCGGCAGAGGGGCAGACCGGGAACTACCAGGAGACCTGACCCCAGGACAAGGAGACCTGAGCTTGGAGCTTGTAAGGCCCAGGCAGACCCTGAGTGCAAAGACAAAACTGAAAAGGGGCGGGGCCAAAAATGGCCAGCAATAAGGAAATCCAGAAGAAAAAGACTATCAAGAGAAACTCTGGAACACTCACAACTTCTACACAGAGAAAATCCAGACAACAGAGGAGGGAAAACAAAAATCCAAACCTCCCCAAAAAAATGAAAGCTGGTCACAAGCTATGGAAGAGTTTAAAAATGAAATGCTGAGGAAGATGGAAGAAATCTGGCAAGAAAATAACAGTTTAAAAGGCAGAATTTCGCAATTGGAAAGTGAGACAAGACAACTGAAGACCAAAAATGACCAGATTGAAAAGGAAAACCAAAACGTTAGAGCCGAAATCCAAAACATTAAAGCCGAAAACCAAAATATTAAAGCTGAAAACCAAAACATTAAAGCCGAAAACCAGTCCTTAAAGGCTAGAATCAAACATTTAGAAACCAATGATCTCTCAAGACAACAAGAACAAATAAAACAAAGTCAAGAGACTGATAAAATAGAAGGAAACATGAAATATCTCAATGAGAGAGTGACAGACCAAGAAAACCGGTCTAGAAGAGACAACTTGAGAATCACTGGTATTCCAGAAAAGGCAGAAATTAATAGAAACTTGGACTCCATACTTAAAGAAATTATTCAGCAAAATTGCCCTGAAGTTCTACAACAAGAGGGCAATATAGACATTGAAAGGATCCATAGAACACCCTCTACACTGGACCCAGAAAAGTCAACACCCAGGAATATAATAGCCAAATTCAACAGTTTCCAAGTAAAAGAAAAAATCTTACAAGAAGCTAGAAAGAGACAATTCAAATATCAAGGAGCACCAATAAGGATCACACAGGATCTGGCAGCCTCCACGCTAAAAGACCGCAAGGCTTGGAATACAATATTCAGAAAGGCAAGAGAGCTGGGCCTTCAGCCACGAATCAACTACCCAGCGAAACTAACCATATACTTTCAGGGGAAAGTATGGGCATTCAATAAAATTGAAGAATTCCAAGTTTTTGCACAAAAGAGACCGGGACTAAATGGAAAGTTTGACACTCAACCACAAATATCAAGAGAAAGATGAAAAGGTAAATAAGAAACAGAGGGAAAAGAAAGAAAACTCATAGTCTTTTAAGCTTGACTCTTTAAGGGCATAAATAAGATCTAATTATCTGTATTACTAGGTGGAGAAATGCTATGTATAATTCTCTGTATTAAACTCTATACACTATTATAATATTCACTATTATAGCAACCAGAAGAATAATTCATAGGGAGAGGACAGGATACTAAAATGGTCTAAGAAGACATGGGGGGTGGGAAAGAGGGGGGAATAGTAGGGGACACTAAGAAAAATCTGAGTAAATAAGAAAAATAAGATATTCTATTACACACAAAGAGGGCATGGGAAGGGGAGGGGATGAATAATATCATAAGAAGGAGAGGAAGAGAGCATAATCAAACCTTACTCTCAGTGTAATCAACCCGGAGAAGGAAGAGTAGCTTTATTATCCATCCGGATAAAAAACTCTATCTAACCCTACTGAGAAAGTCAGAAGGGATAAACCAAAGGGAGCAGGGGAGTGGGGAGGCCAAAAAAGAGAGGGGAGAAGAAGGGGGAAGGAATTCATTTGATCTTTAAAAAAAACAAAAAGAGGGGAACAACAAGGGACGGGGCAGAAACGGAAGTCAATCAAGGGAGGGGATAAGGGATACTGGCTCAAAGCAAACCACTAGTGTAAAAGAAAATAGTATAATAAGAAGGAGTGGGTCTAGGGGAGGATACAAAAATGTCAGTGAATACACAACTAACAATTGTAATTCTGAATGTGAACGGGATGAACTCACTCATAAAACGGAAGCAAATAGCAGAGTGGATCAGAAACCAAAATCCTACCATAGGTTGTCTACAAGAAACACATACGAGGCGGGTAGACACACACAAGTTCAAGGTTAAGGGTATGAGCAAAATCTTTTGGGCATCACATGAGAAAAAGAAGGCAGGAGTGGCTATTATGATCTCTGACAAAGCCAAAGTAAAAATAGATACGATTAAAAAAGACAGGGAAAGTCATTACATCCTGATTAAAGGCAGTATAAACAATGAGGAAATAACACTGCTCAATATATATGCACCAAGTGGTATAGCATCCAAATTCATAAAGGAGAAACTGGCAGAGCTCAAGAAGGAAATAGATAGTAAAACCATACTAGTGGGAGATCTAAATATTCCTCTGTCAGATCTAGATAAATCAAACCAAAAAATAGATAAGAAAGAGGTAAGAGAGATGAATGAAGTCCTAGAAAAAATAGATTTAATTGATATGTGGAGAAAAATAAATAGAGACAAAAAGGAATACATCTTCTTTTCAGCTGCACATGGTACATTTACAAAGATTGACCATGTAATAGGGCATAGAATCATGGCAAACAAATGCAAAAGAGCAGATATAATAAATGTAATCTTCTCAGATCATAATGCAATAAAAATAATAATCAGTAAGGGCACCTGGACAGGCAAGTCAAAAACCAATTGGAAATTAAACAATATGATTCTCCAAAACCAAATTGTCAAAGAAGAAATGATAGAAACAATCAACAATTTCATTGAAGAGAATGACAATGATGAGACATCCTACCAAACTCTGTGGGATGCAGCCAAGTCAGTACTCAGGGGGAAATTTATATCTTTGAGTGCATATATTAACAAATTAAGGAGGACAGAAATTAATGAATTGGGCATGCAACTAAAAAAATTAGAAAGTGAGCAAATTAAAAATCCCCAGATGAAAACTAAATTAGAAATACTAAAAACCAAGGGAGAAATTAATAAAATCGAAAGTAAAAGAACTATTGAATTAATAAATAAGACTAGAAGCCGGTATTTTGAAAAAACAGATAAAATAGACAAAGTACTAGTCAATCTAATAAGAAAAAGGAAAGAAGAAAACCAAATTGGACAGTATTAGAGATGAAAAGGGAGACCTCACCTATAATGAAGGGGAAATTAAGGCAATCATTAAGAACTATTTCACCCAATTATATGGCAACAAATATAACAATTTAGGAGATATGGATGAATATTTACAAAAATATAAATTGCCTAGATTAACAGCAGAAGAAATAGAATACCTAAATAATCCCATATCAGAAATAGAAATTGAACAAGCCATTAAAGAACTCCCTAAGAAAAAATCACCAGGACCTGATGGATTCACAAGTGAATTCTATCAGACATTCAAAGAGCAACTAATCCCAATACTATATAAATTATTTGATATGATAAGCAAAGAAGGAGTCCTACCAAATTCATTTTATGACACAAATATGGTACTGATTCCAAAACCAGGTAGACCAAAAACAGAGAAAGAAAACTATAGACCAATCTCCCTAATGAACATAGATGCAAAAATCTTAAATAGAATATTAGCAAAGAGACTCCAGCAAGTAATTAAGAAGATCATCCACCATGATCAGGTGGGATTTATACCAGGAATGCAAGGATGGTTCAACATTAGGAAAACCATCCACATAATTGACCATATCAACAGTCTAACAAACAAAAATCACATGATTATCTCAATAGATGCTGAAAAAGCCTTTGACAAAATACAGCATCCATTCCTATTGAAAATACTGAAAAGTATAGGAATAGAAGGACCTTTCCT
>NC_058130.1:120724777-120836880 GCF_016433145.1 Gracilinanus agilis | reverse complement strand
AGGGAAACAACAAATTGGGAAAAAATCTTTATAACGAAAAACTCTGACAGGGGTCTAATCACTCAAATATACAAGGAGTTAAAGCAATTGTATAAAAAATCAAGCCATTCCCCAATTGATAAATGGGCAAGAGACATGAATAGGTAATTTTCAGACAAAGAAATCAAAAGTATCAAAAAGCACATGAGAAAGTGTTTTAAATCTCTAATAATTAGAGAAATGCAAATCAAAACAACTCTGAGGTATCAACTCACACCTAGCAGATTGGCTAAAATGAAAGAAGGGGAGAGTAATGAATGTTGGAGGGGATGTGGCAAAATTGGGACATTGATGCATTGCTGGTGGAGTTGTGAAATAATCCGGCCATTCTGGCTGGCAATTTGGAACTATGCCCAAAGGGCTATAAAAGACTGCCTGCCCTTTGATCCAGTCATACCATTGCTGGGTTTGTACTCCAAACAGACCATAGATAAACAGACTTGTACGAAAATATTTATAGCTGCGCTTTTTGTAGTGGCAAAAAACTGGAAAATGAGGGGATGTCCTTCAATTGGGGAATGGCTGAATAAATTGTGGTATATGCGGGTGATGGAATACTATTGTGCTAAAAGGAATAATAAACTGGAGGAATTCCATGCAAATTGGAGAGACCTCCAGGAAGTGATGCAGAGCGAAAGGAGCAGAACCAGAAGAACATTGTACACAGAGACTGATATACTATGGTAAAATCAAATGTAATGGGCTCCTGTATCAGCAACACTGCAATGACACAGGACAGCTCTGAGGGATTTATGGTAAAGATGCTACCCACATTCAGAGGAAGGACTGCAGGAGAGGAAACATATAAGATAAACAATTGCTTGAATGCATGGGCTGAGGCGGACATGAATGGGAAATAGACCCTGAACAAGGACACATGTTACAACCAGTGGAAATGTGCGTTGGCCACGGGTGGGGAGAAAGCGGGGGGTGAAGGGGAAAGTAGGGGCATAAGGTATGTAAACAGATTAAAAATGAATATTAATAAATGTCTAATAAAAAAATAAAAAAAAACCTAGGTAAACTATATCAGTAGCATTTTCAGATCTCTCAATTGAATAATCATGTCAAAAATGGAAATAAGGTTACTTTGGCATAGCCTGTTCTTTATAAAGCCATTTTGGCCCTTAGTTATCACTATTTCCTTTCCTATATATTCACTAGTAATATTTTAATAATTCATTCAAAAATTTTGCCAGGAATCAATGTTAACCTAAACTAAGTACATTAGTCTAGAGTTTATAGATTCCATTCTTTTAACTTTATGTTGAAATTGAAGACATTTGCCCTTTTCCAATCCTATTGTACTTTTCCTCACAATCTTTATAAAGTCATTCATAATGAATTATTATTATTATATGCATATGTTATTAAGAGGATATGACAATAGGAAGAATTAATGTAGAGGAAGATATCTGTTTACGTTCTACCTTTGACTCAAAGTGATAACATAACCTTCAATAGGCTATGAATTCTCAGTGCCACAAAAGACTCTTAAGATTATAAATTGTGAAACAGTTGCTTCTCTTCATTTGTAAATGGAAATAATTGGAGTAAGCTAGGTGATACAGTGAAGGCAATAAAGCACTTGGGAGTCAGGAAGTTCTCAGTTCAAATATGATCTCAAATTCTTGTTTAGCAATATTACATAGAGCCTGTCTCTTATCATCTATTAGCCACAATTTCCTAATCTGTAAAGGAAGGATACTAATGTCCCCTATATAATAGGATTGTTTTAATGACCAAAGTATATAGAATATGAAAATTGCTTTGCATAAATGAAAATTTAAAGCACGAAACCAAGATGGCAAAATAGAGTCAAGAAAGTTCAAACGTCTCGAAAAATCCTCTCCAGTGAACCTTAAAAAAATTTATTCAAAAAGAGTCTTGGAGTAGCAGAACCAATGAAGGGACACGGTGAGTCCTGTTTCTTATAGAAGACAAATTGGAATGTAGATGCAAAAAGTCTGTTTCACTGAGGTGAGAGGAAAGAGCTGCCTGCTGCAAGACTGTACCAAGGAGACCTGGCAGAAGCCAAAAGCAAGCCTTTCTCCTTCCTCTATTGCTTGAGGGTCTGAACCTGAGCTCAAGACAGCTTAAAGACCATGAGACCCAGTCTAAGCCAACAGCAGAGCATCCAACATGCTCACCCTCAAATTTCTGAGCTTTGGTTCAAGGCAGTCCACAGTGTGCCTGGTTGGGACATCAGGGCTTGGGAGAGATTGAATCAACTGTGGGAGGTGGCTTCCAGAGGTCTTTTCCTACAGACCATCATACCACCTTGGAAGAAATAAAACTTGCAGGCATTCAGAACTAGATCTCAGGGTAGCAGTAAGGAAAAACTGGATTTTCAGAGTGCCCCCCTACCCTGGGAACAGATCCCACTAGTAAGATAAAAAAAAGGTCAAGAAAAAGGCTGGGAAATTGAGCAAATATCCCCTCCCCACTCCCAAATCCCCTGCTCCAACCAACCATAAGCAATTATTGCGGAGATGAGAAAGAGCAAAGTAAACTTCAAAAGAGTAATAATAATAATAATAATAATTAGTACTACTAGTAGTAGTTTTTAAAATTTTTATTAGTATCTCTAACAAAGATGACAGAGGTAGCAGGTGACTTACTGGAGAGAACATTAAGCCAAGAGTCAGCAACTCTTAAGTTCAAATTCAGCCTCAGATGCTTCCTAACCCTGTGACTCTGGGCAAGTTGCCTAACCTCTAACTGCCTCACTAAAAGATCCACTGGAGAAGGAGATGGCAAACTATTCCATTATATTTGCTAAGAAAACCTGAAGGGCATCTATGGTCCATGGGGTCAGGAAGAGTTGAAAACAACTAAATTAATACCACCACCAATGGAATCAAATGTACAAATAAACAAAAAATTTTAATATTATTAATAGGGCCTTTTATGGTCTATCATCAATCAATTTTCTTTCCTGGTGCTGATATATAATTCATCATATTTATAACTACCCACTCCTTATTCTATTACTTTGTCGTTTGTGAATATGAAAATTGTATAATCCTTTACCAATGTAGGAAGAGAGAAGATGAACAAAATAATAAACTGGGAGAGCTAAATAAATTTATTTTCTTAAGTCAGATCTTTATGTTATGGTTTCACTCTTTAAGTGGTATGAGTTTCTTTATTACAACACATACACTCATAGGCACACACACACACATACACACATAGAGTTACAAAGGATCATAGATTTAGTAATAAAAGGAAATAATCCGAAGCATTTGTTTCAAACTTCAATAGAAATGGGGACCACTAACTCATATACAAGGATCCTTATGGGCTTCAAATTGACTTAGTTTTAAAATGTAATATTATATGTTTTATTATATTTTAAATTATTTTTAAAAATTATCCAATTATAATATTGTTTGCTCAGTAGCACTAAAGAATGTTGCAGGATGTTTGACATCTCTGATATAGAGTTCAACCTTTTATTTTATAAATGAGGAAATTGAAGCCCAGAGAGGTTGTTATTTACCTAAATTTCCCACAGGGGGTAACCCAGGTGCTTTGAACTAAAATCTTGTGTTCTTTTCTGAAATATTTCACATATTCAACTGCATATCCTGAAGTTTAGGTTGTCAAAGGATTTTGTACCATCTACCCTCTTGCTCACAGGGTTATGAAGGGGAAAATAAAAACTGTTTTGGAAGCTAAAGGCCCTTTAGAAACACTAAATACTCCTGGCTTATCTGCATTACTCTCCTGCCTGAATACACATTTTCTATCTCTCTTCTCCATACCCATTAGCAATCATATCTAATAGGAAATTAAATGCAGGCTTCTCTGCAGAATAAAAAATTCAGTTTTTCTGTTTATTTTTATTGCTTTAAATGCCGTCTCACTCCTTTGCTCCATTTCAATTTGTTCTTTTGCCTCTTGCTGTCCTCTTCATTTTATAGTAACACACTTCTTTCCACACGTCAATGAAGACTGCAGCTACTCTAACCTGAAATTGTTAGGTTTGAGGGAGGTACCTTGCCGCCCTGTAAGGAATACCAAAATGTAGTCACAGAACCAGAGTTTGAAGCCTTTGGTCCTTATTATATGAATCACCTTAGGTAATTCATTTAACATTTCTGGTCCTTAGCTTCTTTATCTATAAAATGAGTAACTTGAATTAGATGATATATGTGATGTTCCTTCTAACTCCTGATCTCTGATTTTATGGACCCATCTCTGGAGTGCGGGACTATTCATATAACAAGACATACAAAGATTTTTTCCATGTGGTTTGAGCTAAGGAAGAATTTTATCAGATTGAAAGGATGGTCACCTCAAAGTACTTTTTTTCCCTAAATCTGGGTTCTGCAAGCACTTATATCTTCAATCTTATATACACGATTCAAGAAAAACTCCTCCACTATATTATATCATCTCCTATTTCAAAAAGTTCTTATACAAAACATATTTGTATTAAGTTGGAACTTTCCTCTACAAACAACTTTTAGACTAAAGAGTGCAGTGCCTTAGGTTAATTGTTCTGTCCTGACTCAACTCCAACTCAAAGCCAAAGGGCTCAGCTCCAAAAAGTCCAATATGTGACGAGTCTATGGTAACAGTTCACGTGAACCGTGTCAGCAAAAACAAGTAACGATTTTGGCAGCCGCCAAGTTCTGTAAAGCAATAACAGTGGCTACAGCTTTAAATAGCTTGGTAGACTTGCACAATGGGGCAGAAGGGGATTGCAATGGGCTCCCTGAACTACTCAGTTGATGTTACTGAACAAATATAGCTTCTTGAGTTGTTTTTGTTTCATCAAAATCATGATACTCTTGAGTGTTGGCAAGGAAATATCAGGTAATGAGAATGCAGTGAACATGCCTTTCATCAGCTGAAAATCTTTAATTGTAATTGCAGCATGTAATGGTGTAATTAGTTGTCTAAGTGACAGGATAGGCTCAAATCTACCCTAGTGTTTTGCAAAAAGACCATTAAGCTTCCAGAAACCTTTCTTTAAACCAGATGAGTGGCAGTCAAAGATGAGAAAGAGATACAATTTTTTAACCCCATCAGGATCATAGAAGCTTAGTACATGCATAAATGAAATTGAAAGCCAGAAATTCCTAAGACTCAAAATGCTACATGGTAGGGAGAAATCTATGATAAAGTGTCATCTGAAATAGTTACAGAACCTTGGATAAGGATGCGAAAGAACTATATTCAAGTTACAGCTTCTGACATGCTACTTCTTGGACCTCTGGATACCGCCTTCTCTTAGGGCTTCAGTTTTCTTCACACATCTATAAATGCGGTTCTCAGACAAGAATTCAGTGTTCTCTTCTAACTTTAAATCATGTATTATTATTATATGTGATTCATTCACTCAAAGAACACTTGTCAAACATCAGTCTTGTACAGACCAATATGATAGATACTAGGGACAACACAAAGTTTAGGGTGAGGGAATAAGGAAAGGAACAAGCATTTTGTGTGCACTTTATGCCAGGTACTATGCTAAGCATTTTACAAATATCTCATTTGATTTTTATAACAACTTTCTGAGATAGGTATTATTATTTTCCTCTTTTCATATTTGAAGAAGGTGAGACATAGAAGTTGAGTGATGACTTGCCAAGAGTAACAGAGCTACCAATTGTTTAAACTGTGATTTGAATCCAAGTCCTTCTGCCTTCAAGTAAAATATACTATTCACTGTTGCCTGCTACCTCTCCTTTACTAGAACCTGTTCTGGAGAGAACCTACTACTTTACTTTTTCATACAAAACAGTAACAGGAGTTTTTAGTTATAAGACTCAAATGAACTAAATAGCCTCAGAACCATTTTGGAAAAAAAAAAAAAAACTTTTTCATCTCTACCCGAGGTATGATATAGGATTTTTGATTAAGGAATTTACATAAAAGAAGATGCATTTTTCTTCATGAAGAACAATACAAAGTGCTACAAGGAAGCAATGGTTTATGGGAAAGAAAAGGCTCTTTCTTTCCTAGATGAGTGTTCCCATTAAGAAATTCATTCTGCCCTGATTCCTTAATGCATTTTGAGAAAAAGAAAACAATAGAGTTCTCAAAATTTATTTCTTTGAACTAAAGAAAAATCATGAAAATGCCTTTTTATTTTTTCTTCATGATGTCATTGTATTCCTAAAGAATAATTGTGAGTTTTCAGTCAAAAATTTCTCTTAGAAATATATTAAATCATACTCCTCACTCAAATGACATCATGAGATCCAAAATACAATAATATCTTGTTCTCTAAAATAGCTGTTTTATTATGGTACAGTTTTTACTGTAATTTCTACCTTCATCTGGTAAAAAATTGTATCTCTCACAATCATTGGCAGTTCAATATTCTACCACAACTATTACCTTTTTTTAAATTCACAGTCAGCATAGTAATACTACCAATGTCATTAATTTTAACAGGAAGATTTATGTATTACAAGGAAATGATTTTCAAAACGTTCTTCCTTCAAAAATTTTCCCCCCTGAAATAGACAGATTTAAGTATTTCATTTCAGGCTATCACTGTAGCTATAGAATAGTGTTAGCAGTAATTACAGTTATTCTTATGAATTTTTGGAAAGATACTGTGTTTCAAAATGATTGGAATAGTTCAGAATTGTGGTATTCTTCTCTACACCATTTCTCTAAGTTTAAGATAATGGCTGGATGTGGTGGAGAAAGTGAAGATGGCATTGGTGGTAGGGCAAGATCCAGCAGTAGATATTCTGTGATCTGGATTGATATGCTCTCACTTAGACTGTTAAATCATATGGGAAGAGAAGAGAGAACCAGTAATAATGGTGAAAACAATAATAGCTCACTTATGTAGGTCATTAAAGTTTCCAAAACACTTTTAAGTTTAAAAAGCACTTTCATATATTGCCAGAATTAGTCCTCACAATAACCATGAGAAATAGATACTAGTCTTACAGATTAAGTCCTTTTCTGGTTTCTACTTCCCATGGTTTCTATCTACATCTTCACTCTCATTCCTGGGCTTTCTGGCAAGGTCTAATGTCTGAGAAAAATTTTTTTTATTTGATGTTTAAAATTCTACTCCATTGTTATGGATTCAGTTAGGAAGGTTTAAGATTACATCACCTTGTCTGTAGCTTCTAAATGGTATTCCAAATTTTCTGGTATTGCCACTGGTTTACAGACATTGACTAAAGTGAATGATGAGAGAGAACGTCAAGAGACCTCTCCACTTTCTCTCCTCCAAGAAAAATCTAAAACTATGCAAAGCTACATTTACTAATATAACCTTAGATTGTCTGTAGTTATCTTAATTTAATTAGTTAAATTTTGTCTTCAAAGAGGCACATTTGGTGCTACTTCTGCTTCTGCTCTCCAACAATCTATGGTTAGAGGCTGAAGCTGAATGATTTGATTGAATTCTAGTGAACGAGTCATATGAAATCTTGCATCCACATAGACATGTAGAATCTGAGTGTTTTAAATAAAAAAATCAGTAGCATGTCTTTGGCCTGAAAAAAGTGAGTGAAATAAAACATCTTTGAGCTTACAACTCATTTTATAGCATTTGATGGCACACTGGATGGAATCCTTGGGTCAGAGTCAGCCTCAGTCTCCTCATTTATAAAATGGGTCTAAAGATCCTGTTAAATCATGGGATCATTTAGAGAACCAAGTAATATAACGTAAGTGATTTGCAAATCTGCAAGTAACGTATATGCATATATATACATATATATATGCTAGTTATTATTTTAGGTAATTCTGCATATAAGGCAAGGATATAGTACATTACAACAAACTGATTTGTACATGATTCATCTTTTCTTGGTATGACCCTCAGATTTTATTAGCTTTAAGTCTTGATATAAATTTTTATTAGAGCTATATCTAGAATGAAGGTGAACTCAATTATAATTTTAGTATGTCATAGGATTTAAGATTTAATTCCTCAGTGTAGGAAATTCTTATTATGGAAATTCCCTTCACCAAAGCAGATCACAACCCATCTGTGATAGTATATCGTAACATAAGAAAGAAGAGATCATGTGTTTTTCCCAGGGTCACCTAGGCTAATAAAATAAAGAGTGGGAATGGAAATCAGCTTTTCCTGACTCCAAGGGAAGCCAGTTTTTGTGATACTACACTATCTTTGTATTTATTTGCATTTATACATGCCACATTGTCTCCTGATATATACATATATACATATATTTATTGATTTATATACACACATATGGTACACTGTCTCTTCATATATATGTACATATGTATATATATATATGTATACACACAAACATATATATTCTGTTCTCTTGTCATTTTAAGGAAGTCACTAGGGGACTGATTCAGTTGTAACAATCTAAGATTAGAATCATAAGGTTCATAACTGGAAAGATCTTTAGAGACCACCTAGAAGAGTGATGGGCAAACTACAGCCTGCAGGCCAGATGCAGCCCCCTGAAATGTTCTATCCAGCTGTGGGACATTATTCCTAATCTGACAAATACATTGAATAGGATACAATACAATGAAACTTTGAAAGAGTTGCCTTAGAAACAGAGATGAGCATTTCCTTTCCTTTGGCCCCTTCTTTAAAAGTTTGCCCATCACTGACCTAGACTAAACATAAATGATTGAAAGTGAGCCACAGAGAAAGGAGAGAATTTAGTCATGATAATACATTAAGTAAACAAAAGAGCAAAGACTTGAATACAGAGCACATCTAGTGTTCCTGCCACTACAAATATCATTAAGACATTTTCAATATGACTCATTTAGTAATCAGGAAAAGTGCATTAAGTCCTTTCCATCACTATGCAGTACTCATGACATTATGGGTTGGGTCTCATAGCTTACATGAAACAAAATTGAAATATGGTATAACAAATTTATCAGGAGTCAAATTGTTTGCATGGGTATACATACCTCTTAATGCCATGAGGGAATGGGGTAGGTTAGAGAATGATCCCAATATAAATAGAAGGAAAGGAAGGGAGAGGAAAGGGGAGAGAAGGAGGAATGAGAAAGACAGAGACAGAGACAGAGACAGAGACAGAGAGAGAGAGAGAGACAGAGAGAGAGAGAGAGAGAGAATTTTACCAGTAGATCAGTAGATATATGAATATATGAATTTGGGACACATGTAGCAAGTTTATTTCCCGTTTTCTTACCATATGATGAGTGCTTTTTTTTTTTTTTTTTTTTTAAGAACCCTTACCTTCAATCTTGGAGTGAATACTGAGTATTGGCTCCAAGGCAGAAGAGTAGTAAGGGTAGGCAATGGGGGTCAAGTGACTTGCCCAGGGTCACATAGCTGGGAAGTGTTTGAGGCCAGATATGAACCTAGGACCTCCAGTCTCTAGGCCTCACTCTCAATCCACTAAGCTACCCAGCTGCCCCCTCACCTCCACCCTCCGAGGGCTTCTTAAAATATTGAATTTTTAGTGTTTTATCAGAGGCAGGCTATAGCTATGGCAGATAAGGAGTTGAATATAAAGTGTTGATTTCCCAATAAGTATCTCATTCTGTAGGACAAAAGAGGCACTTTTCTGCAGAGATTTCCCTACATTCTTAATTACTTTGTTAAAAGCAGGTTGATACTAAAGGCAAAAGAAGTTAAAGTGCTTGCTTGTATCAAGGACATAAATATGGCAAACTCTTATTTTCAAAATATATTGGCATCAGTAAGAAGCATGAAGTCTGTCCATTTGACAGTATTTTCAAACCATATTTACGAATGCAGTCAATCAATAAGCACATAATAAGTGTTTATTATGAGTCATGCACTTTATTTAGGGCTGGGGACACAAAAATCAGTTAAGTCACAGAATTTCAAAGTTGGAAGGGTCCTCAAAGACCTTCTAGTAACATGAATGCCTGAATAGAACTCTCATCTATTTTAATGTGTTTGGCAACTTCTGTCACCACCTTATGCTATAGTCAGTAGAAAGACATATATTTTAAAATTATCATGGAAGTAGGTAACTAGAAAATTATTTTCTTCACTGGAAATTGAATTGACTCTCAAGAGAGTACAAGCAACCCTCAATTTATAAACTGTAAGCATCACAAAAAAGTAAGATGTCAATGTAACAGTATTTACCTCACAGGGCTATTGTGACAATCCAATAAGGTAATATTTATAAAATGCTTAGCATAGCGTCTGGCACATAACAGACAATATGCAAATGATTAATCCCTTCATTTCCTGTATTCTCATGCTCAACACATTGGAGTGTTGCAATATCTTTGCAAAAAGTAAAGTTGAAAGGTTGCTTTATTGAGTTGAAAATCCCTCCCATTTGAACTGAACTTTAGAAAGAATATTTACCATGTACTCATACTTTGAAAGATAAGTTTATCTTTATCATATACTCACATATATCAAGATAATTTAGGGTAAGGAAAAATGTTAAAAATTGTTCAATAAATATTAAAATATTTTTATTTTTTAAATATAAAAATATATACAAATATAGTGGGAAAATGTATATAAGGATTTTTAAAAAATAATGCCCTGGGCTCCTTCCCCAACTGTGCATCAAGGCTATAGATTAATTTTGACCTATCCAAATCCAGAAAACTGATATAAAACCAAACATTTAACAACTGTATTTGTTCACTAAATATTTGCTTCATAAAAGCTTCCTTCTCCACAAGAGGTAAGTGATAACTACATAGCTTCCAAGAAATAAGTTTGAGATTGCTGAAGAGAATGTAGAACTTTTCTACCTGGTACAGAAATAGTAATGTATTTCCAAGCTAAGTAGCTTCTGGGGAAACTTTCGACCAAATACACACATTTAGTTTAGTTTAGTTTTGTTTTGCCAATATGTCCTTTTATACAACTGAATTTTAAAATATAGTAAGAAAACCCATTCAAAGCTCACTGGTTTCTTTGGGTTATAAAAAGAGAAAATAGCAGCAAAGGGTCTAGTAATCCTTATTCCTTTTGCTCAGCATATTCACAGACTTTGGGATGAATAATTCTATTTCCTATCTCTCATCAGAATAATGAAACATGAATATTCATTCCTAATTGAACTGAAATTTAGACAGAAAATTTATCAAGTACTCATAGTTTGAAAATATTTTATTTGTGAATTTTTTCTTTTCATTTAAGCAGACTTTTTGTTTTATCTTAGTATCCTGACAGCCTATTAACTCTGATAGTGACCTATCTTCTAACTTTGATGTTCTACTTTTATGTCATTATCTTACTTTTGATCATTTAGTTAATAATAACTTCATGATGCATATTTCCATAATATTTTAAATTTTAAAGAAAAAATGAGGTAATGATAGCATATTGAAGCCTGGGGTGTTATTTTTGAAAAATATTTACAAATGGCTAGTGATGAAAATCTGGGTTCAAATCTTCTCATTCTTACTTGCAGTGTGGCCATGTTCCAGTCACTTAACTACTCTAAACTTCAGGCCACTCTTTAGAGAGTGGTGGTGGTCTTAGGACAGTGATGGTGAACCTTTTTGAGACTGAGTGCCCGAACTGCAAACCTCACATATGAACCCCCCCTTCATCCTCCATCTTACCCCAGGCACTGGGCTTCTGAGGAGAGGGGTGGATCATGTGAGAAATGTCTTCAAGTGTGGTGGAAAGGGGGCAGGGAGCAGCCCACTTTGGCATACTTGCCACAGATTTGTCAGTACAGTCTTAGGAAATCAGAGATCTTTTATATATCAACCTATTAAACATTTACAAAGCACAACATCTCTGTGAGTTGATAAAAAAAATTAAAATCTCTGTTTTACAAAGAAAACTAATGTCCAGAAAGCCAAATAATGTGATTACATTTGTATATTTCTAAGCATTATAATAGGATTTAATTCCATATATCCTGTCTTCTAAACCCATGATTATTTCTACTCTACTCATGTGGTAATTTTCTTACATTCACATAATTAATTTTCCAGGGTAGAGAAAGGAATTGTTTGTTAAAGATCAGATTTCTATTGAATTAAAAAAAAGAGGAATATATGTATACATACATTCATTTGTGTGCTATAGGTATGAAATGTTGCATGCACTCTCAGATGAGGTTATAGTTTTAGTTTTAGTTAACTTGATTTTTCTATGTTGTTACAAAGGAATTCTTAAAACGTGTGGGTAAACTAAATATGTGTAAATGTAAAATAAATATTAATAATGTAATAATAAAAATGAATATCAATAAAGTAAAATTAATATTAATAAAACAAAAAAGCAAAAAAATCTGATCTCATTCATTTTGGCAGAATTGACAAATAAAATCCATATCTCATGTCATCAAAGAGAAGCTTGTGTGTATCTCAGTCATGAAAGCCTCATTTTTAGAAGATGTATTAATTTCCATTCAGATTTCCATAGAAACTGAGCAGCTACTTTCAGGGTGTAGTATAATGGGTAACTCAAATTCTATGATATGATTTGTTTCACTTAAATGAAAAAATAAGTATAATGTGAGTATTTAAGTAGATAGTGAAAATACAAAATATTCTGAAATTATAGCTAGTATATAATATAATTATGTATATAATTAATTACATATAATTTTGTGAAATTTATATATATACATGTATATGTATATATACATNAAGGCAAAAGAAGTTAAAGTGCTTGCTTGTATCAAGGACATAAATATGGCAAACTCTTATTTTCAAAATATATTGGCATCAGTAAGAAGCATGAAGTCTGTCCATTTGACAGTATTTTCAAACCATATTTACGAATGCAGTCAATCAATAAGCACATAATAAGTGTTTATTATGAGTCATGCACTTTATTTAGGGCTGGGGACACAAAAATCAGTTAAGTCACAGAATTTCAAAGTTGGAAGGGTCCTCAAAGACCTTCTAGTAACATGAATGCCTGAATAGAACTCTCATCTATTTTAATGTGTTTGGCAACTTCTGTCACCACCTTATGCTATAGTCAGTAGAAAGACATATATTTTAAAATTATCATGGAAGTAGGTAACTAGAAAATTATTTTCTTCACTGGAAATTGAATTGACTCTCAAGAGAGTACAAGCAACCCTCAATTTATAAACTGTAAGCATCACAAAAAAGTAAGATGTCAATGTAACAGTATTTACCTCACAGGGCTATTGTGACAATCCAATAAGGTAATATTTATAAAATGCTTAGCATAGCGTCTGGCACATAACAGACAATATGCAAATGATTAATCCCTTCATTTCCTGTATTCTCATGCTCAACACATTGGAGTGTTGCAATATCTTTGCAAAAAGTAAAGTTGAAAGGTTGCTTTATTGAGTTGAAAATCCCTCCCATTTGAACTGAACTTTAGAAAGAATATTTACCATGTACTCATACTTTGAAAGATAAGTTTATCTTTATCATATACTCACATATATCAAGATAATTTAGGGTAAGGAAAAATGTTAAAAATTGTTCAATAAATATTAAAATATTTTTATTTTTTAAATATAAAAATATATACAAATATAGTGGGAAAATGTATATAAGGATTTTTAAAAAATAATGCCCTGGGCTCCTTCCCCAACTGTGCATCAAGGCTATAGATTAATTTTGACCTATCCAAATCCAGAAAACTGATATAAAACCAAACATTTAACAACTGTATTTGTTCACTAAATATTTGCTTCATAAAAGCTTCCTTCTCCACAAGAGGTAAGTGATAACTACATAGCTTCCAAGAAATAAGTTTGAGATTGCTGAAGAGAATGTAGAACTTTTCTACCTGGTACAGAAATAGTAATGTATTTCCAAGCTAAGTAGCTTCTGGGGAAACTTTCGACCAAATACACACATTTAGTTTAGTTTAGTTTTGTTTTGCCAATATGTCCTTTTATACAACTGAATTTTAAAATATAGTAAGAAAACCCATTCAAAGCTCACTGGTTTCTTTGGGTTATAAAAAGAGAAAATAGCAGCAAAGGGTCTAGTAATCCTTATTCCTTTTGCTCAGCATATTCACAGACTTTGGGATGAATAATTCTATTTCCTATCTCTCATCAGAATAATGAAACATGAATATTCATTCCTAATTGAACTGAAATTTAGACCGAAAATTTATCAAGTACTCATAGTTTGAAAATATTTTATTTGTGAATTTTTTCTTTTCATTTAAGCAGACTTTTTGTTTTATCTTAGTATCCTGACAGCCTATTAACTCTGATAGTGACCTATCTTCTAACTTTGATGTTCTACTTTTATGTCATTATCTTACTTTTGATCATTTAGTTAATAATAACTTCATGATGCATATTTCCATAATATTTTAAATTTTAAAGAAAAAATGAGGTAATGATAGCATATTGAAGCCTGGGGTGTTATTTTTGAAAAATATTTACAAATGGCTAGTGATGAAAATCTGGGTTCAAATCTTCTCATTCTTACTTGCAGTGTGGCCATGTTCCAGTCACTTAACTACTCTAAACTTCAGGCCACTCTTTAGAGAGTGGTGGTGGTCTTAGGACAGTGATGGTGAACCTTTTTGAGACTGAGTGCCCGAACTGCAAACCTCACATATGAACCCCCCCTTCATCCTCCATCTTACCCCAGGCACTGGGCTTCTGAGGAGAGGGGTGGATCATGTGAGAAATGTCTTCAAGTGTGGTGGAAAGGGGGCAGGGAGCAGCCCACTTTGGCATACTTGCCACAGATTTGTCAGTACAGTCTTAGGAAATCAGAGATCTTTTATATATCAACCTATTAAACATTTACAAAGCACAACATCTCTGTGAGTTGATAAAAAAAATTAAAATCTCTGTTTTACAAAGAAAACTAATGTCCAGAAAGCCAAATAATGTGATTACATTTGTATATTTCTAAGCATTATAATAGGATTTAATTCCATATATCCTGTCTTCTAAACCCATGATTATTTCTACTCTACTCATGTGGTAATTTTCTTACATTCACATAATTAATTTTCCAGGGTAGAGAAAGGAATTGTTTGTTAAAGATCAGATTTCTATTGAATTAAAAAAAAGAGGAATATATGTATACATACATTCATTTGTGTGCTATAGGTATGAAATGTTGCATGCACTCTCAGATGAGGTTATAGTTTTAGTTTTAGTTAACTTGATTTTTCTATGTTGTTACAAAGGAATTCTTAAAACGTGTGGGTAAACTAAATATGTGTAAATGTAAAATAAATATTAATAATGTAATAATAAAAATGAATATCAATAAAGTAAAATTAATATTAATAAAACAAAAAAGCAAAAAAATCTGATCTCATTCATTTTGGCAGAATTGACAAATAAAATCCATATCTCATGTCATCAAAGAGAAGCTTGTGTGTATCTCAGTCATGAAAGCCTCATTTTTAGAAGATGTATTAATTTCCATTCAGATTTCCATAGAAACTGAGCAGCTACTTTCAGGGTATAGTATAATGGGTAACTCAAATTCTATGATATGATTTGTTTCACTTAAATGAAAAAATAAGTATAATGTGAGTATTTAAGTAGATAGTGAAAATACAAAATATTCTGAAATTATAGCTAGTATATAATATAATTATGTATATAATTAATTACATATAATTTTGTGAAATTTATATATATACATGTATATGTATATATACATGTATATATATATATATATATATATATATAATTAATTTCATTTCTTTCTCAAACTCATCCCTTTGATGCCTATGTGGGGTAGACTAACATCTTTCTAGTCATCTCACATTCTCAAACTTGTCATTATTTTCAATTCCTCCCATTATTTCACCAATTTTCCTAAGGGTAATAAAGTGAACCATGGATAATTTGGATTTTTTTTTAACATTTTACAAATTTGGACTATGCAGGAAAAGTGACGTAATCAGAGAAATGTATTCATGGGAGTGGGATATTAGCCAGTTAAGTAGCAAGAGAAAAGGATAACTGATTGAAAGATGACTTATCTAATTGGAATCAATACAATGTCAAGAGGATTAAAGGAAGATATCTACTATATGAGATAGAGCTTCTATAGCAGATTTATGGCAGGTCATGGATAAAAGGCACACATATTGGATTTTAATATGAATCATTTGAAGGAGTATTTGTATCAGTGAAATCACAAATATAGTGAAGTCATTTCAATATATTTTAACATTCAACTAGTTAGATGATTCTAGCTATAATTTCAGAATAATTTTTATTTTCATTCTCTAAATACTCACAGTACACTTCATTTTTCATTTAAATGATAGAAATTATTTAGCAACCATGGAAACCATGGTTTTAAGCATCTTCCCTTAACAGGCTGCCACACATATTCTTATTTCTGACAAAATAAAATAAATTCTAGACCTAGTTTTGCTACTTAGACACTATGAGTAGTAGTAATTAGGCGTTAACTAGATCAAACAGGTAAGGATTCCCTTGTTTACTAAAGACCAATCCTAAACAAAATGGCAAAGTAAGCTAAGTTTGATTTTGGTGAACATTCCTAACAGTCACAAGGTAGCCATAGTTTTATAATTGTACTTTGGGTACTCTGGGACTTCTCTCTTTCTCTTTGACAAAATCTTGTTTTCTAGGTAGTATCTTAGTCAATACTTGGGTCATAATATGAATTAAATTGATCATTAAAGTGGAGGAGGATATTTGTTTACTTTTATTTAACCTCATTTCTATTTATCAAATTTGAGATCTCTTTCACATTAAGGGAATTTCATTAGGCAGGTGGAATGGTATTTTGTAGATCTCAGTAAGTCCATCTGATCACATCTTGTAGGCAGTTATCTATTATGCCTACTAGTCAAGCCAGTCTTGCAAACTGTAGTACTCTACTGTCTTTTGAGGTTAGAGCTTCACACCAGATAACAGATTTTTCTTGATGAGAAACACCACCAGTAGGTGGCCAGTGTGGAATGCCCCATGTATATACTAGCACTGGATTACAGTTTAGTGATGAGAAAAGGGCGATTTAAATACAATCTTGGGAATTTTCTTAAAGAAAACTAAGGAACATTAGAGAAGGCTAGTGATAAAAACTTAGTGCTTTGGACACTGGAAGCATTTCCCTCTTTGATATATCAACAGGCTCTTTTCTATTATCATACTTGGTTTTGATGGACTATTAAAGAAGGATATGTGGTATTTGAGGTGATAATGACAAATTAGGCTCTTCTTCCTGCTTCCTCATGAAAGTCTTATAAATTATTAGCATTCTCAATAGAAGACTTATTTGAATGGTATTTTGGTAATTTTTGTTATACATGAACTTTTTTATTTTTGCTTTGATGTAGCTAGAATATTACAGAACCCACTTAGAACATGATGAAAGGAAGGTTAGGAGTATAAAACTGAAATTTCACAAGGCCACTGACTTGGATCAAAGACATCATCAGGAAATAATGTACAGGGTTCTGCTAATTCCCTATTACAAAGGAATCCATTTTTATCCAACCTCAGGCTACATTATGATAGCTATTTTTGCAATATCATGTGACCAGGCAGGTACTGTCTCCTGTCCCCTAATTTTACTAGTTTTATTGAGAGAAAGAATTTGTTAACTTATCAGGATCAGTGCTCAGCTTCAAGTTAAAAAACAAACGAAAACTTGTATGCTTATATTTAAATGTATGAACACTTAAGTTCAACTCATTTCATATGTATTTATTAGCTACAAATATATATAACCACAAATTCATTATTTAAACAGATTTCTATAATGCTTTGTTTAAATATCTTTCTCATCACAACAACCCCATGAATTATTGTTACTGTCATTTTAAAGAAAAGGAAATGAAGCATAAAGAGTTTAAAAGAACAGGCACAAAATTATACTGCTAACAAGTTTTAGTAATAAAGTTTTTACTTACATCTCTTATGAAGGTAAGACTGTTATACTACAATGGTACTCATTATTTTTATAAGTAATATGTTATATTATTGATTATTAGATCATTCTGTATAACAATAATTGATATATAATCTTAAAGTTTGCAGAGCATGTTACACAAATGGTCACATTAAAATATCTCTCATTTACATATAATGACTATATTATGTTTTCTAAGAGGGAAGTATATAATATATTTTAGGAAAAAAATTTTGGTTCCAAATGGTTGAAATTCTAAGGATTTCAGTATTTAAAGTGATGATCTTCAGCAATCTGAAAAATTATATCATGAGAAACAGTTCTTTCCTTAATAATACTCCATTTATAATAGGTTTATATAGGTGATAAAACACCTGATAACAAAAGGAAAGAAAACCAAAATTATTGAGTAGATTAATTATAAGTTCATTATTTTGTTTCAGAGGGAATGTTGGCCAAATAGTATCTTTTTTCATGAGCTTTATTCTGTTTTTTTAGCATTATTTTCTTTTCAAGAAATATATTGTGAAAGATATATGGAATAGACGTTGACCTGAGGACATGTCATAGCAGAATAAACCAAGGTCTAGTATCCTCTTTCTTACAGCAGCCAATGTTAGATGCTTCAGAGTAGGGCAGATCATAAACCCTCCATAAAGCACTTAATCGTGCAGCACAATATACAATAGGGGAAAATTTTCTCATGACCTAAGGTGATGATGGGCTCATACCCTGAAATAGCAGGCTTGATTACCTTTATACATTGAATCCTAGAAAGGGTAACCTATTGAGTTTTATGCCAAAACTTTTTTCTTACTTTTAAAAATGCCTTACTCTCATATCTTCCAGAAATACTCTCTGCAAGTTCTCTATAATTGGTGTTTGTTTTTTTTTATCCATTCTTACATTTGTTACCGGATTTAACGATAACAACACAAGCAAGTATTATGGGGAACAGCAAGTAATTATGAGAAAACTTTTATCTTGGGAATAGACAAAGGTGAGACTATTCAAACTCAGGCTCTCAAGATATCTCTCTCCATCTCTTGTCTGTTTCTCTGTCTCTGTCTCTTTTTTTTCTCTTTCTTTCACACACACACACACACACACACACACACACACACACACACACACACACACACCCTTGTAGCATATATTACCAACATATTAACAGAATGGCAGTTTAAAAATAGTCAATCAAGAAACACTTATGAAATGACTACTATGGTACTATGTAATGGACATTGTGATGAGGATTCTAAAAAAAAAAAATAGTTAAAAACCAACTTGCTCTCAAGAAACTCATTCTAATGGAAAAGAGAATGTGCAAGCATACATACAAAAAAGCTATATGTTAAATAAATTGGAAATAAAGGATAAAGGGAAGGGATTTTAATTAATGGGATTAAGGAAGAAATAATGTTAGACATAGAGCCAGAAAATCAGAGTTCACATCTCACTTCTGAGACATATTATGGGTGAATCTGGGAAATTTCTCATAGCTTCAATTTCCTTTTACAAAAATGGTGGTTAATCTTATTGGCATTCACAATGTTTAAAGTGCTAAAACATTTGGGCCATAATTAACTCATAGTACCATAAATTTAGAGCTTGCAGGATTCTTTGAGGCTACCAAATCAAGCCTTTTATTTTATAGTTGAAAAAACTGACATAGAGAGAGGTTAGGCTATTTGACTAGAGTCATAGAGTTGGTAAGCTTTTGAAGCAGGATTTGAATCAAGGTCTTCCTTACTCCCAATTTAGTTTGCAAGTCATTATGTCATGCCACCTCTTGTTCTTATGTTAGGGTTTTTTAAATTAGGAATTAATGAATTGAGGACAAGATGTCATCTTGCTAGTATTGCTTTATGTTTAATGTTCTGTAGACTATTATGCAGATGGACAAAATGAGTAATTTTGAAAGTGATACTAGTATTACGATGTAAGTTCATATGAAGTTTCACTAAAAGCATCTTCAGTATGTCTATAATAGTAAATTGGATGATGAGGGTGATATGCACCTGTTCCCATATGGTTTTAATTGCTTCTTTTAGGTCTCTATATTTTGACAGTCTGTCATTTCATATAGCAAAAGTATTATGAATTTTTGGGTAGGAAAATTGATTTAAACATTGTTCTTAATTATTTTTGCAGGGGGTAAGAATTATGTTTATGCAGTTATAGTGAATAAATCTGTCTGTAATGATGTACTGCTTCCAGTATAATTTATTTTTTTAATCCTTAGTAATAGTTTCAAGTCTGTATTTAATGTAAGCTTTTGCCATCTTTTTGTTAATAAAGGATAATGAAAAAATAACAGTGAAGTTTCACTGAGTAATTTTAGACATAGATGCTATATCTTCTAGATATAAAAGAGACACTAAATTTTTATGACTAGAAGTGTTACTTAGGACAGTTTTACCTTCATTAAGTCTGGTTTCATTAGGGGCAGTTCTTCAATAGTCTCTAGTATCAATGGCCCACTTTTGAAGTTGTATTATACACAATTCTATTTTAATAAAAAACTCACCCTGTCAACTATTTGTTCAACCATTTTTTGTTGTTGTTAAGGAAACTAGGTGTTGCAGTAGATAAAAATGCTGGTCCTTTTGTCAGAAAGATCTGAGTTCAAATCCAGCCTCAGAAACTTCTTAACTCTGTGACTATTAGTAGATCAATTAATCTTTTTATACCCATTTTCATCATCTTAAAAATTAGAATAATAATAGTACTTATACCTCAGGATTTTATGAGAATTAAATAAGGTTATATTTTCTAAGTGCTTTGGGAACCTTAATGTTTTATTGAAAAGATAGCTGTTGTTGAACAGTTGTTGATATTGTATAATCATCACCATCATCATCATCTCAGAATATAAGATTATAAGAAAAAATTCTTTGACACACCACTTATCAGTGACTCATTTTGACTTCTTAAATGGCACTGTGACATAGTACTGGATTTAGAATCAGGAAGAGTCATTTTCCTGAGTTCAAATATAGTCTCAGAAACTTAGCTATATAGCCCTGGGGAAGTCACTTACCCCTGTCTGCCTCAGTTTCCTCATCTGTAAAATGAGCTAGTGGAGAAATGGCAAACTACTCCCGTGTCTCTGACAAGAAAACCCAAAATGGGGCAAAAAGTGGTGAATGTTACTGAAACGACTGAACAACAACAAACCTATAGGTGCCTGTCATGTGAGTCTGTGATAATTTAACTTTACTGTCATTTGGTTATCTTTGGATAAAATACAGTCATCACTACCTTTCTTAATGTCAAGAAGGAAATTACTAGGTAAAACTCTCATGGCTTGTAAAGAGATAAATAAGATTCCAAATAAACTGCAAAGTTGGAGAAATGATAGTATCTCGTCCAAATTATATTATTATGTGTTATTTCTTTCTTTACAGAAATGGGCAATTTTTTTTGCCTTCTTGGTTCTGTTTGCTTTAGTTCCTTCACTGTAAAATGAGCTAGAGAAGGAAATGGCAAGCTACTTTGATATCTTTGCCAAGAAAATCCCAAATGGAGTCACAAAAAGTTGAACATGGCTGAACTGAAACAACTGAAGAACAACCACTGTCAGTCTCCATCTTTAATTCATTTTCATCCCCATCACATATTCAATGTACTAACTAAACAACAGCTAGCTATTTGCCATTCTAATTCTGATATATCCAATTTATGCTTTTAAAATATTTTCTTGAAATGAAATTTTGTATTATGCATGTGTGCACACACATACACAAACTATTAGAAAGACCAGTTGTTGAGGAAACAAAAAAAATAGGAAAATGTTCAGTTCCCAGATTTACATATATTGCCATTGGACCTCTAATCATAAAAGGTCTCAACATAAGGGTTATATAATTATTATGGAACTGACATTCCAACTATGGGAACCATTATTTCAACTAAAAGAAAATTGTTCAGCTATATAGGTTAGACATTTAAATTGTAAAACAGCAGCAGTGTTTCCACAAAGGAAGATTCTTGTGACCATTTCATTTTCACCATGTAACTGATACAACAAAAATAGACTTCCTCTAAAGAGGAAGCATTCAAAGCCATAAATAAGCAATACAGAGTGAAGAAAACTATCAACAAAGATATTAAATCTGAGTTACTCCATGGTATTCCTTATTGGGTTCTAACACATGAAGCAATAACATTTTCTTCTTCTGCTTAGCTCTCTGGATAGTATCAGCAGGAAAAAGATAGAATAAATATTTTCAATCACCACTTCAGAATAAGATACTTTAGACAGAAAGTATCTTCTGTGCAACTGAAATGAAATATGTCATAAACAATGTCAGCTTTCCGAAAGATGGAGTGAAATATATTGAAAATGATAGTAAGCCAAATTGAAGTTTATTTCAAGTCAGTGACTTAATTACATTGATATAATTAGATGATTGAACAAAAGACCTGGCTTAGTTTCTTTCATTTATTAATAAAAGATGGAGAAGAGACCAGTCATGATGGTAGAATAGGATAACTATGTAGCTCAGCTCCCTCAAAACTACATGACTCAACTTTCTACTAACTATCACAGTACTCAGTACTCCTAAGAAATGTTTGTTTTATTTTTGTTGTATTAGTTACATGGTGAAAATGAAATGGTCATGAGAATTAGAAATGAATGACTCCATAACATAGCAAGAAATAGTAAGATAAAATCAAAAGATTGAAAAACAGAGGAAAATGTTATATGCCTTATATTAAAAAGCAAAACCAAAAAAAGAAGGAAAAGAGATTAATGAGAACAAATTTACAAATCATTCTCCTCTTTTTTCCCTAACATGACAATCTTAGAGATTATTTTCAGAGAAGCCTAAGAAGACTTATGTGAAGATATATAGAGTCCATTTAGAATATTCAGAACAATAAATATGACATTTTATAAATGAACAATTCTAAAAGATTTAGGTCTTATGATTAGTCATGATTGCAGAGGAACTACAATAAAGAAAGTTGCCCACTTCACTACAGAGTATCTATGAATAAAGAAAACACTTTGTTGTACAATATTCAACTAGCTTTTTTTGACAGGTAGGTGGGACAGTGGGTAAATTACTAGGCCTGGAGTCAGTAAGACACATTTTCCTGAGTCCACATATGTCCTCAGAAACTTACTTAATTGCATGACTGGGCAATTCACTTAACATTGATGAAATCAGTTTCCTTATCTGTAAAATGAACTACAGAAGGAAATAGCAAACCACTCCCACATCTTTGCCAAGAAAACAAACCCCAAAATGCAGTCACAAAGATAAGACTCAAATAACTGAACAACAATAACAATTCAGCTAGTTATTAGTGTTGCAAAATTTGTTTGGCTAATTTTTAAAATGTTTCTTCAATTATGCACAAACTAAATATATTAAGACCATGCCCTATGTCACACTATTTCTTTCTATTGGAGGAAAAGGGAAATTTGCTTTATGTTGTTTGAATCTGTCATGTTTTCTATGAAAATATCCAGAGGCAGAATATGGATGTTGTATACCATTACATATAGTATGTTATGAAGTTATGCAGACCTTATATACACTTAAGTATTTATAAATAATCATAGCTGGAATTTATATAGTATTCTGTGTTACAATATACTTCAAATGCATTAATTCATTATGTATAAATGGTGATTTTTGTACTTTGAACTACATACCCCAGAATTCCATTCTGTATTACCCAGAATGCTTTTCCCTTTGCCCACATTTGTGTCTTCACGTAATTGTTTAAAAGTTATGAAACTCCCCCTCTCCTCCTCCCTGCCACAACCTCCCAACCCACCTGTGGGCTGAGAAAGGTGCTTTTTACTCTTGCTTTTTATGTTATTAATAAATCTTCTAAAATACTTAGAATATTAGATATTAATTTTAATCTCTACAATTTATTCTTCTGACAAATTTTTGAGATTAAGGCAATTTCCCTTTTTTCAAATAAAGAAACTCAGCCTAAGATGCTGAGGTTTGCCTAGTGGCGTATAGCTTGCAAACATAAGAAATAAGATTTCGATCTATTTCTTCCTAATTCCAAGTCCAGGATCCTGCCCATTCCATATCCTATCTCTAGTTCCAAAGTTCTATCTACATGAAAATTATGACTGTATCTTTCTATAAGCTAACAATAACAAGAACAAATATTGAAACTGATTAGAAAAAAAGCTTAATTGGCAAATTAAAAAAAAATAACCTGGAATGTTTAAGTTAAGGGGGGAAACCTCACCAAAATGGTCTGAATCATGCATTCCAGTCTGATTAGGAATTACTATTAGTAGTAATAATTATCAAATTATCTAAGAAAACTTATAATTATTCAGGATGAATATTTTGACACATTTTGGGACCATCTAAAGATTTTTCTTTTAAGCCTTGAGGATGGTTCACACACACACACACACACACACACACACTTCAATCTTCAATCTTCACTTTGAGTCCTCTCTTCCACATATATTAACTCTATCCATAAACTATTCCAGAATTCAGTGTTCATAAGAAACCAGATTTGACATATTGCTAGGACATGCAATTTGGATCAGTTCCTTTCCATTTTAATTCAAACACTAAGGGCCCTAATTTAAACATTCCAACTAAACTAATTCTTATAAGGACTGTCACTTCTATCCACAAAGCCCTTTTGTTGGACAGTTTCATCAAAAGTTAGGCAATTCATTTTACTAGAAAGGGAACTGATCAGGAGAAGAATAAATTGTATCCTTACTGCATGGCTAGATCACTGGATTACTGATAATGTATTATTAGTCAAGCAGAATCTCTTTTTGAAAGAGTCTTGCAGTCCATGTCATAAACTGATTAAAAATCAGTGAACAAGTACTTTCTACCTTTGTTGTATATTAATGAGAAACATTCTATTCCAGAAAGCTTTTTCTGAACTAGTAACCTCTAGCTCTCAGAAACTAGAACGTGCTGAAGCTGTGTAAGCACAAAAGTTCTCTATAACAGGTCTTTTAGGGTAGAAAATTAAGGGGGGGAATAGTTGAATTAATTTTGCAGACTTCCAAATTTTCATATTCAGCTGTTGGCTTATTCTGTTACTACGAAGGCAAGAATACTGGTGTCCTCAACAATTTTTTTAAATATGACATTTGATAAGGGAATTGTGCTTATGTGTTAAGGGAAATAGAAGTGGACAAGAGAAATTAGAAGATTATTGGACAAAATGAAACCATTTTGAGGGGAAAAGAAGCATTTGTTTTCTTCAAAATACTACATGTCTAGGGGGCAGCTGGGTAGCTCAGTGGAGTGAGAGTCAGGCCTAGAGATAGGAGGTCCTAGGTTCAAACCCGGCCTCAGCCACTTCCCAGCTGTGTGACCCTGGGCAAGTCACTTGACCCCCATTGCCCACCCTTACCAATCTTCCACCTATGAGACAATACACCGAAGTACAAGGGTTNAGGAAAATAAAAATAGTAAGTGCTTAAAAAGAGGCTGTTTATTAAATGGATCAAGGGTGCGTATGCTGAAACCATCCTCTCTCAATTATTCCAATCCCATCCCATTCCTATCTTGGCAGATTTTTCCCAATTCTATATATCTACTATTAGTCTCTCTCTTGATTTATACTCACAAATCACCTACTACCTCTCAAATAGCTCAAACTAGAAATTATTTTGGAATCTTTAAGCAGAACATATTTTCTTTCCTACCCTAACTAGTTCATTTTCTTATTTTTCCTAGTATTGTTGAGGGCACCATATTCTTAGTTGTCCAGGTTTATAACCTAGGTGTCATGCTCAACTCCTCAATCTCATTGCCCAAATCTAATTTTTGATCAAGTCCTCTAGCTTGGACTTTAAAAAAAATTTTTTTTCCAACACCTTTTCTCTCCTTTGACATTGCCACCACCCTGGTATAGAATATCATCATGTCCTACCTATATTATTATAAAGGTTTCTTGCTTGCTTTTCCTGCCTCAACTGTCTCCCTCCTCTAGTCCCTACTTGACTAAATTATCATATTGAAATTTTTAAGTACTGGTCTGAAAACGGTATCCCCCATTCTATAGACACCAATGGTTTCATATCATCTCCAGGATTATATCTGCCTATCTATATTTATTTACATATTTGTATCTATATCTCTCTCTATGTCTATATCTATCTATTTTTAAGCAACTGGTATCTAAAATCCTTTTAACATGGTTCTGTTCTACCTTATCAGACTTCTCCTCTCCAAGTACTCTACAATATTATATGGTCATACTGATGTCACTTCTATTGCTTCCACAACACCCAGAATCTTTTAATAATATGCATTCATTGGGAATGTTCTCTATACTTAGAATTCTCTCCCTTCACAAATCTGATTCCCAACTACTTGGCTTTCTTCAATTTCAAGTTAAAATCTCATCTTGTTAAAGAAAACTTTCCCAGTCCTCTTTAATGCCACTGCCTTCCCTTTGTGATTATAAATAATTTATATAATGTATTGTTTCTACATAATTATTTGCGTGGGGTCTCTTAGGGTGGGAGATCCCCAAGGGGGCAGCTGGGTAGCTCAGTAGATTGAGAGTCAGGCCTAGAGACGGGAGGTACTATGTTTAAGTCCAGCCTCAGACACTTCCAAGCTGTTTGACCCTGGGCAAGTCACTTGACCTCCATTGCCTACCCTTACCAATCTTCCACCTAGGAGCCAATACACAGAAGTTAAGGGTTTAAAAAAATAAAAAAAATAATAAAAAAAAGAAATTAACCCAATATTTTTTCCCTCTGATATTATCTACAATTTTTGTCCATTACATTTTGAGCTTCTTGAGAAAAGGAATAGCTTTTGTATCTTTCTGTATTTTCAGTTCTTAGCATAGCTTCCAGGCACATAGGAAGCTTTTAATAACTCCTTGTCAATTTGTCTTGCAGCCAAAAATGGGAATAATCTGTGATATTACTGAGTGTTCTCCTGAGTGCTCTGAACCTATAAAATGGCAGGATGGAGAAGAACCAGCTAAAGTATCTCAATGTGTCTGGGTCAAGGAAAGGATGACTGAGAGTAATTCTGGTTGTCAGAGCAAAAAACTTGTATACAGTGAAAAAGTAAGCCACAAATATTCTGTGGCCCAATTAGTTGAGGAAATATAATTTTCAACTAATATTTCCTTTGCCAATTTCCTCAGGGTTTTCATAGTATCAGGAAAATAATGAGTACTAGCTAAGATTCACTTAGATTTGACAAATACAGCCCATTATATTTTCAGAATCTGACAATAATATTTTATTTTCAAATAATCTTGTCAAAGTAATCTTCCACCATAACTACATTTCCACTTAAAATGATAGAAAGCCTCTAAATTCAGTGATCTGCAAAATTAGAAGTAAATTTGCCAATTTACAAGCAATGATTCGGAGCAGTACTTAAAAATCATTCACATTTAAATATGCTAATTTTGAAAATTGAAGATGGCCTTTTTTTCTAAGGGTATTTTTTTACTTACTTTAAAAAATGATTTGTATATCAAATACAAAAATAATATGATAATAACTTATTCTCTCAAATTTCTAAGACTGGGACTAATACTTTGGGATTAAAAAGGTCATTCTATTTTTTACTATTTTTACATTTGTTTAGAGGATTATCTTTAATAAAAATAAGCATTTATTTCTAACAGCTGTGAAGATGGGATTAACTCTCCCCTGACTATTATTTTTAGATTAAGCCATCAGGAATATATATACCTTCATTAAATCCTTGAGTGGGAGGGGGAGGTCTATGACCCATGTGTGCTAGTGAGTAACAAATCAATAACAACTGACTGTCCCCTGGGAAGTACAAAGCAAAGCTAAACCTACTATTTGTCCATGTAAAAGTGGAAGGAAGGCACAGGAAGTGATGCAAAGAACTGTCTGTAACTTCCTGTGACCAGCTGTTTCTGCTTTGCGCTTGGCCTTGGAGGAGCTCCAGCTTGGGACCTCAGACTGCTACTGGATTTTCCTTTAGGACTACCACGTGGATGAGTGAAAAAGTCTGACTCAATTTCCTGTTTTTTTCTTGAGGTACTAGCCTCCAGAGAGGCTCCTCCTCTTGGAGGAGGCCTCCTGGCTAGAACCCTTGTTTAATTGACCTCTGGGCTCCCTTTGCTGGGGCTTCTGAAGCCCTGCCTGGTTTGGCCAAAGCCAGAGTAACTCTCTCTCTCTCTCTCTCTCTCTCTCTCTCTCTCTCTCTCTCTCTCTCTCTCTCTCTCCCTCCCCCCCATCTCTCTCTCTGATTTTCTCACTTTCACTCTTTCTCCTTTTGTAAATAAACTACCATAAAAAGTCATTCTAAGTTGAGTAATAATTTTGGCAACCACATTTCTCATAAATTTAGTTCAGCCTTTAATTTTTAACCCTTCCACAGCTTTGCTGTGGAAGCCTAATTCATTTTAAAATGAATGAGCATTTTTAGCATTTAAAAATAGTAAGAATAATATCAATTAAATGCTATAAGCTTTTCCAAAATTTCTTTGGTCAAGGCAGTGGGTCAAGTACTAGAGGGGGATACAAAAATATGTAGTTCTTTCACTTCCTAAATAATTTCTGAGATATCTCTCTCTCTCTTGAAATTACTTTATATAAAATTCCATACATTGTGTACATGTGCATACATGCATATGAATCATATATGCCATGGATAGAATGTTGGATTTGGAAGTCAGGAAGATACATATTTTAATCCTTCCCAAGACAGGGGCTGTATGACTCTGGCAAGTCACTTAGCCCTTATGTGGCTCAATTTCCTAATCTGTACAGTAAGAATAGCATTTATCTCAGTGGGCTATTGTGAAGATCAAATGAGATAACATATATAAACCTTAATGAGTTGTATAAATACTAGCTATTATGTGACTCAAAGAAGCTATAGAAAGTGTAGCAGTTCAGTAAGCCAGCTGGGGGATGAATTAAACCAGGTTGAGCATAACTGATGGGCACCAAACCCATTGATGACTTGGGGGCTGTCTACACTAAGCATGTGAAGACTTCCCTTGGTGGAATAGGTAGATAAGAACAGTCTGTCCCAGGAGCTATGAAGGCAGCTAAAACAAGCTCTGTGGAAGGCTTAGAGCTTGGTCAGATATCAAAGATGCCACAGTCATATTTTGGGCCATCACTTAGTTATCTTTACTCTTGTTGTGCCACAGGACTTCAATGATTTTGGAAGAAAGAAGGAAGCTAGTGCCTTTATGCAATTCTACCTCACTTAAATGCAAATCATGAAAAAGTCAAAACACCACTTTCATGGTGTTATCAGTCCTCTTTGAAAATGACAAATAACAAGAAGATTCTTGAGGCAAGGACTGTTTTTATCTTTATATGTCTTAAATCAAGGACAGTATCTGATACTGTTTTTTTTTTTCATTTTTTTTTTTAAACCCTTGTACTTCGGTGTATTGTCTCATAGGTGGAAGATTGGTAAGGGTGGGCAATGGGGGTCAAGTGACTTGCCCAGGGTCACACAGCTGGGAAGTGGCTGAGGCCAGGTTTGAACCTAGGACCTCCTGTCTCTAGGCCTGACTCTCACTCCACTGAGCTACCCAGCTGCCCCGTCTGGCACTGTTTTTAATGGAACTTGTGGGAGTCTAGTGAAGCTTGATGGACACCTTTTCTGAAATCTTTCCCTCCTAATACTTGACTCTTGATTTCCTTAATTTTCTTCAAATTCCATTTAAAGTCTTATCTTCTACAAGAAATCGTTTCCAGTCCTTTTTAATGTTAGTGTTTTCTATTTGTTATCTCTGAACACACACACACACACACACACACACACACACACACACACACCAGAGTTGTACACAGTGGTTTGCATATAATTTCTCTTCATTCCCCTCATTCACCCCAATTAGATAATTAAATTCTTGAAATTAGAGATTATTTTTCCTTTTTTTTTTCTGTAAACCTAAACTTTGGCACAGTTCCTGGCTCACTATAGGCCCTGAAAAACAATTTGTTGACTGAATGAGAAAAGCTTAAAAAGATGACTCGAGAATTTGGTGCAATCTTGAAGTAAAGATTTGGGGTTCCCATTCTGTGTCTTAGAGTGATGTTTCTGTAGTTTGAGTTTGACAGCCAAAATAGTCTTCCTTACGCATGGATCTATAATATTACTATCCTCAAAGACTCCAGGAACTAGAATGCATTTAAGAAATCACATAATACTTTTAAGATCTCTATATATTTGCCCCAAAGCCAGCACCCAACAATTTAACATTTCTTCTCCCAAAGATGTCATATGGTTGCGAATATGAAACTATCACAGTCTTCAGGGAATCATATTTTCAGGTGGTACAAAAAGCAATGTAGACATTCCTCATGGACACAAGTAGGCTAGAATATTTTTTAGTCATTTAGTCAATAAATATTTATTGAGCACCTGCCATGTTCCAGGCACTGTGTTAAGTGCTAGGAATGGAAACAGAACTCAGGATTTATCCTATTTTCCTTTTTTTTTTTAACCCTTACCTTCTACCTTAGAATCAATACTATGTTTCTAAGGCAGAAGAGTGGCAAGAGCTAGGCTAAGGGGTTAAGTGACTTACCAGGGTCACAAAACTAGGAAGTGTCTGAGGTCAGATTTGAACCTAGGACTTCCCATTCTAGCCTGGCTCTCAATGCACTGAGCTACCCAGCTGTCCCCTCATTCTACTCTCAAGATACTCACAATCCAAGCACATTTTAGCTTCTGGACAAATTGAAAATGGGTGTGCAATTTTTCATCCACTTGTAAATTGCTGAGTCCATCTAAGGGAAATACTTTTTTTGTTGGTGGTGAGTAGTAAATTGGTCAAAAAACATTATCTACCCAAGTGCCTTGTTTACAATTGACATTCAAAATTCACTGAATGAATCAGTAAATAAATTGAATGTTATGTTTTACAATTTAAAAAAAAGATGCTAACCATCTATTGGGAGAAATAACAAACAAACAAATAAGTAAAGCAAATTATATACAGGATAAATAAGAAATAAATAAAAAAGAGGAGGCTTATCCAATTCTTACATATGGGACAATGGCAACCACAGCAACTTCAGGAGCTCTCAGTCCCAAAAAGGAAGAGGGTTGGACAATTCTTCAAAATGATTACAGGGGACACTTTTATGTAACTAGGCACAGTTGGTGCTAATTTGGGCAACTCTACTGCCCAGACAAAGTTCTAGGTTGCAGTTTCAAGGTAGGGAGGAGTTTGTCAACCACAAGAAAGCATGAGACCTGGTCTCGAAACCAAAGCAAACAGCAGCTAGGCATGGAACAGTACCTCCTTAGCTTTAGGAGAGTTTATACTAACTTTAATATAAAGTTCAAAGTAAAAAAAATAAATTGGAAAAATGAGCAAATAACAACAATAAAAAAGATGTTGACCATAAAAAGCCACTTCAGTGGAAGGGAAAACCAAGTCATAAACTCAGAACAAGAAACAATGTGAAAGTATCTACCAAAAAAGCCTCAAAATAAAATAATAATTGGATCCAAACCTAGCAAGAGTTTCTGAGTAGAGAAAGAATAATGGTACAAAAAATTGGTAGAATAAATGAGAGTATGGGGGGCAGCTGGATAGCTCAGTGGATTGAGAGTCAGGCCTAGAGACGGGAGGTCCTAGATTCAAATCCAGCCTCAGACACTTTCCCAGCTGTGTGACCCTGGGCAGGTCATTTGACCCCCATTGCCCACCCTTACCACTCTTCCACCTAAGAGCCAATACACAGAAATTAAGGGTTTAATAAAAATTAAAAAAAAAAAAAAGAATAAATGAGAGTGAAGGAAAAACATTATGAAAAAATTAACATCTTGGTAAAAGAGGCACAGATAATGAAGAAAATAATACCATAGATAACAGAATTGGGCAAATGGCACAAATCCACTGAAGAGAAAAATTTCTTAAGAAGCAAAATTGGCAGGGGCAGCTGGGTAGTTCAATGGATTGAGAGTCAGGCCTAGAGACGGGAGGTCTTAGATGTAAATCTGGTCTCAGAAACTTCCTAGTGGTGTGACCCTGGGCAAATTACTTAACCCCCATTGCTTAGCTCTTACTGCTCTTCTGCCTTAGGATCATAGTATATTGATTCTAAGGCAGAAGGTAAGGGCTTAAAAAAAAGAAGCATAATTGGACAAATAAAAAAAGATATAGACATTCACTGAAGAAAATAATGCCTTAAAAAATAGAATAAGCTAAGTAGAAAAAGAGGTACAAAATAATTCTTTGAAAATTAGAATTGTGCAAGTAGAAGATAATGACTTTATGAGACATAAAGAAATAATAAAACAAAGTCAAAAGAATGAAAAAATAAAATAAAAAGTGAAATATCTCATTGGAAAAAACTGATCTGGAAAATAGATAAGAAAAAATAATTTTTAAATTACTGTACCATCTGAAAATCATAATAAGTGAAAGACCCAAGATATCATATTTTAAGAAATTATGAGAGAAAAAATATTCTAGTATGTTGGATCTTCCTGAGTGTAGAATAGAAATGGGAAAAAATCCCTTTATCATCTTCTAAAAAAATCTTCAAATGAAAACTTCCAAGAATATTATTAAAAAATTACAGATTTCTCAGGTCAAAGAGAAAGGACTTCAAGCATCCATAAATAAATATCTTAAATAATGTGGAGACACAGTCAGAATCACACATCATTTAGTGGATTTGACATTAAAGGAGTAGAGGACTTGGAATATGATATTCAAGAATGAAAAGGATCTAAGATTACAATTCAAAATAACCCAGCCAGCAAAATAGTGTAATCCTTCGGGACAAAAAGAAAAACTACTTTGTAAACTGACTGGAGGATGGATTAGTTTGGAGAGAGATTTAAAGAAGGCCGACCCACCAATATACTATTTTCATAATCTAAGAATGAGTTGATGAGGGCTTGCACCAAATGGTGACAATAGCAGTAGAAAGAAGGGGGCATATCCAAGAGATGTTGCAGAGGAAAAATCAAATGGCTTTAGCAATATATTGAACATGGGAGATTAGCCACAAAAGGCAAAAAGGAAATAAGAAACTAATTAGCAGAGATTTAAGGATCAAATGATGGTTATTTGATGATTGAGAAGATGTGAACACTTATTTAGGTCGTAGGGAAGGAGTCAGTAGATTGGATGAAACAGATGCTAAGTGATAAGTGTAGAGCAATCTATTGGAGAAGATGGTACGGAATGAGATCTTGTGCAATAATATTTTCAACTATAAGCTAAGAAACAAAAATGAAATTCTTATCAAGGAATGAATGATTTTGAAAGGAGGTAGATTAATCACCTGTTATGAGAATTAAGGAATAGTCAACCATATCGCTGCAATTGTGCCTTCCAAATCTAAAGAAAAACTGTTCGGGAAGATCTCTGGCTCGATAGTCCAATCTGTGGAGAGTCTATGTAAGAATAGAGCCAGGAGATGTCATTAGAAGGAATGGATAGGTCAGGTTCTGCAACAGTGGAAGGAATATTCAAATAAATGAGAATATAGATACTTCATGAAGTGTCAAAATATACTATGTAATTATTATGCAAATTTGTTATCTCACTTATTAGGATGTCAATTCCTTGAATGTAAGGAAAGTATCTAATTTTATATTAGCATCCCTAGTCTTAAATTAGCACTGTAGTTATACTACATAATATAGTAAGCATTTAATATGTACTTTTATTATTCATTCTTTTAAAAAAAATTAGAATTCACAACATTAACATCTATATCCTGTACTTTCCGTCTTTTGTTACACGCTCACAATTTAAAATTTTTGGCCTTTTAAAGAAAACATAATTGTTTCTTAAAGCTTTGTGTGTAGTCTCAGGGTCTTCATATTTCAAAGAATGAATTTGAAATCATTTCTCAATACTCCATGAGAGCAGGAATTCAATTCATATCACTAAGATGTTCCAAAAAAGTTTAGATTTATAACCTCTGACAATACACCATGACAGCAATTCTTCCAAAATGAACTTGCACCATCTTAAATTCCCTCAATTAAACTGATGTCCTTCATTCAACAGTGTGCTTCCCTTCTCATGATGTAAAATGATAGATTTCTACCATATTATTATCGAAGTTCCTTGGGGACTGAGGCATAATAGTGGATATGGTAGTACATATTTAAGAGTCTCCTTTATTGAACTTGAGATATATTACATAGTCATAATTAATACTGCAAACTCAAAATATGTAAGAAAGATGAATGCATATTTCTCAAAGTTAAAGCATGAAGGTTCTCTTTTATTTTGTTTTTCAGTCTTTTTTCCACTTTTTAAACATTATTCCTTTAAACATAAAAACAATAATTATTTCGATATACAAAGTACAGATAAAACAAAACTGCGTATGAAAGTTTGGGTTAAGTAACTTGTCCAGAGACACACAGCTAAGAAGTATCTGAGGCCAGATTTAAACCCAAGACCTCTCTCCTCTAGGTCTGGTTCTCAATCCACTAAGTTTTTGTCAAGAGTACATGAAACTAATCATGACAATGCCCAAATAGCCATCTTTGATGATGGAAGATAATCTTTTCATATCATCTGAATAGACTGTAAATTAAAAAATAATGTGATAACTATCCATTTTCAAAGTGCATCATTTTCATTCAAGTTCAGAAACCAATGAATAATTACCATTCTTTTGAATAAAATTGAATGTGAATTTATGTTGTACCTATCATATGAGAAATTTTGCTAAATGCTAGAAAGATAAAGATAAAAAGGACATGGGCTTTGAAGAGATAATATTAATCAGGGAACATACTTCGTCTTACTGACAAAGATTCTTCAGAGAGAATAACACACAGACACACACAGTCACAGTTACACAGACACACAGGCACACAGTCACACAGACACACACACACACACACACACACACACACACACACACACACATATATATAATTCTGGAGAGCAATCTGGAACCATGCCCAAAGGTCCAGAAAATTGTGCTTAACCTTAAACCCAACAATACCCCTACTAGGTCTATATCCCAAGGAGACAAGAGACAGGAAAAAGAATCTACCTGTATACAAATATTTATAGCAGCTCTCTTTGAGATGGCAAAGAACTGTAAACAGAAGGGATGCCTATCAATTGGCAAATGATTGAACAAGTTGTGATATATTCTTGTAATTAGAATATTATTGAAACCTAAGAAATTAGAAACAAGATGATCACAAAAAACCTGTAAAGACATATGAAGTGATGCACAGTGAAGTGAGCGAAACAAGAACATTGTATACTAACAACAATAATACATGACCAGCTGAATGACAACTTTATGAAATGTATAACTAAACTATTATCAAAGAGGCAAGGATTGAGGACAAGTCCAAGAGACTCATGCCAAAAAAAAAAAAAAAAAAAAAGATATTCACTGCTACAGAAGGAAGAGGCAGAATCCAAATACAAATTGAAATATACAATTCTTTATTCCTCCTCAAATTTTTTCTAGTGAAAGCAATATATACATATGTGTCTTCTTTTACAATATAATGAATATGGAAATATGTATTGTATGATAATGTGTATTACAATATAATCTGAGCCCTTAGGGAGGGAGAAAGAGGCAAGAGGGAGAAAAAAAACATGGATCATATAATATATTAAAAAATATTGAAAAAATTATATTGACATAATCTGGGAAAAAGAAAAATTTATTATAATAAAAGGAAAAATAAATAATTCTTGAATGAAATATATACCTGGAAAAGAAAAAGGCATATACAAGTTATAGCTATCACACAGAAGTGTTTTAAAAGGATCAAAATGAGCATTTTTTCTTTCAATATTTCCCTATAGCAATCTTCCCCCCTCCCATTTTCTTTACTTTACAGTTTTCGTGGTATTCTAAATAATATGAGTATCAAAACACCTGGCTTAAGAGGTATTATTTTTAAAAATAACACGACTCAAAGTAATCAAGTCTAAAACCAGCATGTTACCACATCTTTTCCTATTCTCTACCCATGTGACCTTTTCTCACTTTGATATCTCTTTTAATCAGACCATCTGAAAGGAAGAGAGCACCATATGAGGTAGTGAGAGATTACTTCCTCTCTCCTTGCATCTTTAGTCTCCTTGAGGAAAATTAATCTCTTCTGCGGTGTCCCTGTACAGCAAGCAAGTCATTTTAATAATAGAAAACTGCATGTCGAGTTTAGCAGTTGCCTTAATTAAAAGGTGATCACCAGAGGGTTGCTTTCCTATCGTGTTGTTGACTTACAAATGGAAAATAATTGGCACATGATAACCAGCAGAGGGATGCCACTCAGAACATGTTAGCTGTTGAAAAAGAATAGGTATTAAGGTGATCATATCATTTACATTTATATAGGGGACACTTAATATCTCTCTTCAGTTATTAGCATTCCACAGATAAGCAAAGGCATTACCTTGAACTTTCTTCCTCATGATTACCCACTTGCTTTCTCTGACAATTGATGAGCTTGACAGTCTCGTTAAACTGCCAAATTCATAATTTGCAGAGGCCCTAACTCCCTAGCACCTGGGTAATAGCAAAGTGATGGTATACCAGGAACCTGGTGTACATCTTAATGAAAATTTCTTTTTATAAGCTGGCTTGCTAGCACATGAAAATCTTAAAATCATTGTTGACCTTAGGTGAAATTATGAAATCTTCACTCCTTTTAATCTCCTTGTTTTGCATTTTTTTTTTCCTTGTTGGCTTCTTACTTCTACTCTTACCTATGGAGTTCCTTGATTATGGCTGTTTCCTTATTAATGCCTAAAAGAAAACCTAAAATTCATTCATACTAAAACATAAATGACTTTGAATGGTTTTAAGGTGTTAGATCTCCCAGGGAGATTTGTATTTTAAATGGGATCAAAGAATTGAACTGTAAGAAATAACATTCTAAGAGTGAAATTTTAGGCAATTATTTGTGAGCTAGAATTATATGCCAGGCATTTTGAAGCACAATAGATACAAATATGACCAAGACAATTATTTCCTTTAAAAAGTTTACTTTCTAATGGAAGAAGGTGACATCCAAAGGGGGACTAGAAAAAAGAGGAACAGGGAAGATATTGTATACAGATTATCAGAGTCTAAATTTCTGTTGAGGAGCAGGTGGGTAGGAGGTCAAACTACTTGTATTGTAGTTCCTTCAGGGATTAAGCAAGGATCCAGGTGCTCAGCAATTGGAAAGACAATAAACACACTACTTTCCTTCCGGAAATACTGAATATCAATTGATCCAAATAATAGAGAATTTTACGATTGTAAAATTAAAAAAAATTCAAGATTAGTATTAGAATTCAGAACTCATGTAATTCAAATTATATTTGAACAGAGAAATATTTTCTTTAACATATGTGGGAAGTGGCCATCTAGCTAGCTTTCACTTAAGGAATTCAAGTGGAGGGGAATCCACTTCTTCAAGGGATCTGAAGCTGCTGTTTATGACTGTTTTAAAAATATTTAATAACCATTATATTACTGATTAATGCCTATGTTAATAAAATCTGTAAGACCTAATACTCATACTCTATTGGATGTCCATGGACCTGAGTTTTGTGACCTGAAGTTCTCACAATAAAGTCAGTTTTGATCAGATCTTTGCCCAGTTCTTGTTCTTTTTATAAAAGCTAGTAAGTATCTGAGGTCAAATTTGAAATCAGGTCTTCCTAAACCCAGATTTAGTACTATATTCGTTGTGCCCTCCAATTATCCTTTTCTAGGTTAAACATTCCTAGTTTCTTAAACCAGTCCTTAAGATACATCCTTGGAAATCCTTATGTCTTCACCAGGTTACTCTCCCTCTTATCAGTGTCCTTAAAACATGGTCACCAAATCCAGTTTTCCAGATGTTTAAAAAAGAATACTGGTTGATTCATCTCTCTCCTCTGTTGGTTCAACACCCTATTGTCTATTTTTATTTTGTCCTTTCTGATCCAGGAATTATTGGGCATCTAAAACAGAAGCTTAATATGAATTGATTAGTTCTACTTTTTCTTAAGAGCAATGGCTCATGAACTAATGCCTAAGAAGAATCTTAGAGTCTGTCTAATTTAATTCCCTCACTGTAGAAATAAAAAAGCTAAGTCCTAAAAAATTAAGCAACTTGCTAAAAGTCACAGAGGTATTAAGCAAGAGGAGCAGGATTAAAATCCAGATCTTTTCATTTGAAATTCAGTCCTTTCACTGTACCTTGATGACTTCCATAATTGGTTTTCTCTATCATCTATTATCATCATCAAATTCATCCTGAAATAACTTCTCTACCCTTCCTTTCATCCTGCATTTTTCTTTAATGTAGTTTTTTTTAATAGCACCTTTTCTGTAGCACTTAGCTTCTCTCATAGCATTAAGCTTCAACACATTCTAAGTACTCCTGACACTGTTTTTACAGGACTGGGACAAGTTTTGCATTCATTCTTCATTTCCTCTTTTACCTTTTGTCTGGTACATATGCTCTAAAAATTTAATTGGTCAAGGAGTCCCCCTTTCATCCATATTTTTCTCTTTAGATAACTAACTCCCCCTGTTTGGTCCTCATCTGAATTATTTTTCTTTTTGCATTTAGTATTTCATTTCGCAAGATCCTGTAGAATTAAATTCAGGTAATAGATATATCTCTTTAGAGTGAACATTTAACTCTGCAGTGACGACTTCCAATTTAGGAATGCCCTTGATAATAAATATCAAATATTGAGGAAAATCTTTTCCCTCTTTTTGTTTCTGCCTCAATTAACCCATCTACATAATACCAAGAAAGATATTTGATATAGATCTAACAGGCATCATTGATTTATTTCTGGGATAAAAATGAATAAATATCAAGTGTTCTAAAACACAAATAACAGAGATTTAAAAAATAAATTATGTACAATGAATGATCTACTGGGATAATCTATCTATGTTTCTCATGAGTATACATTTTAAGAACAAGCACTGCCTCAGAAAAAAAAAGATCCTAACAAAATATTAACTTCAATGACTTTGCTAAGACATAATTGCTTGCTGAGTGTTAGCAATGCTTTAATAATCATATGAAAATCAAAATCTACCCTGATTAGAAAGGAAATTAAAAAAAAAAATCTGACAGGGACCAGTGCTCTTTAGAAATATTTTGAGGTAGTATTATATGATGTACCCACAAATATGCAAAAAATCATGAAATAGAAATGGAAAAGTAAAAAAAATTACACATTTAAATGCATTAATATTCATTATCATAAAGACATAGCTAGGATTCTGAGAATTACTGCTCTAATTTTAATAGTAATTATCTGACTCCAGAGTCCTTTGTTGGCTAAAGCAAAGATGATCAACAAAAATGCTAGAAAGCCTTAGAAACAAACTCTTACAGGCTCTTTTAAGTGACAGTAAGAGCATTTCCTTTTAGTCTAATGGAAATGTAATAGATTTCAATAAAACTGTTTTTACCATTGAACCCTCAGCAAAGGCCAAACTCACCAATCATAGCTGGAGAGGCCACTTACCCAATGCACAAGGTGGAAATCTGAGTAATGAAAGTCAAGGGTAAAGGTTTTAGGTTAAGAGAATCAGTCCCCTTACACATTTCACCTCCCCCAAGAGTGAAATTTTGTTTGTTTATTTAAAATTCTTTTTTTCAGGAACAATAATTTAAAAATAAGGGTACAGGCTTTTCAACCTTACTTCATCTTTCCCAATCAACTTAACTGGCTGTGTCTGAGATGAATTCTTAACCCATATAGCATGTTTATTCCTTACATCATTAATAATACATTTGACACAAACCATTTTTAACATCAAATGTGAAGGTACAAGATCAGTTCAACTATCAAAGTCTAGAAGGCCACATCCTCCAGGGCCCTCTGCTACATTTTCCTTTGCATTTCAATAGCATTTCAATTCAAAGGACAATTTACTTACATTCAGAGAAAAACACATTGATTTTAAAAAGTCAATTTAGAAAAAGCCTCTTTTTAACAAAAGAATTTTCATCTTTATAAGGAGTGTCTCTTTTGGAAAATAATTAATTAAAGTGTGCATAATAAACAAAACTCAATAGGATTAAATCCTTTGACATTAAAGAGCTTATGAACCTTGAAGAAATTGTTTCCCTTCAGCATTTAATAGTAAACTCCTCTCTTTAAAGACTTAAGTTTTATTTTATTTTAATTCACTTTATAATCACAAACAAGTATTTCTATGATACAAGTCTTATGTTTTCAAGGATCATAGAGCTTCGGGATTTAAATTAAGACACTTAGAATACTTTTAGCATTTTAAATGATTTTATTACAGCTGTATTTTTTTAAAAAAACTTGAATATACCTATTACCATTTCATCTGACAAGAACGTAAAGTATTAGTGGTGGAGGGGCTGTGGGGAAACAGACATACTAAGAGATCTGTGAATTGGTTCATTTCTTAAAAATTTGGAAGCATAATGGACCAAAGAGGGGCCAGTCTTGGAATCGTAAGCAAGAGGGTGTACTTGGTCTTAGAACTGGACTTAGGATGGAGGTACCTAGCCCCTACTCATAACATGCATAGGAATTCTGTGGATGTTTTAGTGTGGGTGAAGATTTAAATTTAATTGACTATTGAACTGGAACTGACTCTGCATATAAAATGCACTAAGTGACCAAATCTTATCCACTTGCCTGCCTGTGATCAAAGGAAGCCTTTACTTGTGGATAGAGGAAATGAAAGAGGTTTAGTTTCTCCTTTGAGGACAACATACATAGTCTGTGAATGCATGGCCTACTGTTGCTTCTGTCTGTATTGCATTTAATCTCTCCAATTCTTAGTGAAAGAGTATTTGGGAATGTATAGCGTGGGCTACTATCTTTTGAGTTTTGAAAGGTTAGAGGGGCCACCAGAGGTCTAGAAACTAGATTTCACACCAGAGTTTGCTGATAGTACACAAGAAGGATCACCTTTTTGATCTTGAAAGCCATGGCATGGGCAAGTTGAGATATCCTATCTTACAGTCAAAGGGGCTGTGCCTTATTCAGAAGTGAACTTGAAGGGGCAAAATGCTTTGTATTAACCACTTTAAGTTTCAGCTCACTTTTCCCAAGGATTAAGGTGGTAGAAGAGTTCACCTCTATTTTTATTAGAGGGATGGTTTTTTGTACTTTGGTACTTATATATTTTCAGTATATATAAATACTTTTATAAAAGATAATTGATGGCCAGCCCACCCAATTGTATGCCCCTCCTCAAGATGAAGATCTCCCCATAGGTTAGTCCTCACTTTAGAAGTACTCAATAAAAACTACTGAACTCTTATTCTTCCCCTGAGTCACTTATTCCATCACATGCTATAAAGGAGTCAATGACAAAAATGAAAGTCCTACATAAATCAAAACATTCATAGTACAACTCTTTATGATCATTAAACACTGGAAAGAATGGACATAACTATAAATATGGAAGGTGGTGAATAAATGATATCAAACTAATGTAATATAATATAATTTCAAAAGAAATTATTACCAAAAATTTAGAGAAACATGGGAAAACTAAGAATTTTTGCAAAGCAAAGGAAGTAGAATGAAGAAAAGTATAAATAACTATAATAAAAAAACAAAACACCAGTAAATGAGACTGATTGTCAGTCTCAGTCCAACAAAAACAATAGAAATTATACTCCCCACTTGTGGCTGAAAAGGGAGGAGTTGGATGTAAAATATCGTATATGCTGTTAGTCATTGTCCTTATTATTATCATTCAGAAAAAAATAACTCATTACAGCAGAACTTTCTAATTTATCAATGTAGTAAGAAATAAGAATATGTAGTTTACTTGTATTCTTTAAGTGTGAGATTTCTCCACACACTTACTGAACAAAAAGAAACATAATCTCACCCATAAACATACATTTAGGAAACATTATTAGAACTTAAAAATAAAAAAAATAGATGTTTTATTAGAAAGAGAACTTACTTTTTTATTTTCTAATTTCAAATTAGTGAATTTTAGACATACCAATTCACCAAATTTTGAAATGTCAAGTTTCTATCTTCAGTAGAAATGACAGTGTTTGTGATTTATCACAAGGACATTGATATTCTTAATTCAAAATTTTAAGAATTCTGAAGGGCTTTCAGGCAGCATATGTGAATCAAAGCTAGAAGAAATATTGCATCTTTTTATGTCTAAACTTCAGGAAGCCTAAAACTAACTGATGGCAGATATTTATAATTGGAATTTTGTTTTGTTTTCCTGTACAACTTCTGTTTTAGATCATTAAATAAGATCTGGTTTTTGTTACTATAGGATATGCACCATTCTTTTTTAAAAATTTAGTGGAATTTTGAACACTATTTAGAGATAAGACATCTGGATCTAGTCCCTTAATTTATTAATACTTGTACCTATTTTGACTTGGGTGCATTGTGGAAAGTGACATCAAGAGTCACAGAATCCTAAACTAAGTTGAAAAAGAACTAGTTCAATCTCTCAACACATTAATGATTCATTCCAGAGAGAACTGATCTATAGTTCTCCAGATTTCTCTTAGAAACTTAACACTTTATAAGGTAGTCCATTCTGTTGTTTTTAAAATGACATAGTTAGAAAGTTGTTGTTGTGTTCTTTATATATATATATACTTTGCAAAGGTCTGCCTCTGTGGGTTCTTTTTTTTTTTTGCTTCAAATGATAATTCTTGAATTTTGTTTATTACTAAAACATTTTAATATAAAATATGTCAAACATCTGTGACTCTTGATCAAAAATTTTTATGTTAAAAAATAAAGAGTTCTACAGAATCAGTGTTTTTATTTATAATTTTAAATACAATGGCATACCTATGGAAATTCTGTTGTAGAAGAAAGAGTCCTATATCTAGAATTAAAAGACTCTCAAATTCTGGGTTTGAGTCCTCCCTCTGCTTTGCCTTTTTTGACTGTGTAACTGGGTGGTATTCACTCTATATAGGGCATTAAAATGTGATTTTCTCTGTAGATCAAGCCTCAGAAAATTTAGGCAGCAAATTGTTACTTTCTTTTTTAAGTAAGGAAAATTGAATGTGGAGAATTGAAGATTAGAGGTCTCTGGATGAAAAGCTCGAGTCCATAATTCCCAGTGTGGCAGACATATATTATTTATCTTCAAGTTTTGCAGACTTTTCCCACTGATAAATCACACCCCTCAAATCACAATTACCCATTTCTTCCTAAAATTAATTGGTATTAATAGTTTTACTCTTTCATTGAATTTTCATTTTCTTTTATGCTCATTTTAATTTCCAGAGCTTTCAATAGTTGTGTAGGGTTAATTATTCTCTGTTATAAAGTATTAATTCACTTTGACATTCTTTAGTTCCTAAGTATTTCTTTTTATTTTATTTTACTTTGCTTTTTTTTATTTCCCTCTGCTCCCCCCACCCCCACAGTCTAGGTATTCTAACTCTTGTAGTTCTTCTGGTTAAAATATTTTCTCTTGTGGCTCTGTTATGGAATTTTTTTTCTTCTTTTTGGGTTTACTCCTTGGGCATATTCATTGTGCTTGACATTGTCTTCCGTTTACTCACATATTCATTCTCTGTGTTTGGGGCAAACTCAGTGCCTATACTTCTGATTGGTGTGGGCAGACTGCATTTGATCACAAGTATATGGGCTAGGACAAGTATATGAAGGAATTATCTGGCTTTGACTCCTGGTGTGATTCAGGGCCATTTAAAAATTGCCAGTCATCATGCTAACGAAGGCTGAGTGAATACTGGGTTTTCTGGAAGCTGGGTCCAACCCAGGTTGCCTGGGAACTGCTCAGAACCTACCTCCTTTTGGTTCCCTCACTCTGTGGTCCAGTTCTGGGGCTGGAGAAAGGCTATCTCGAGAGATGTCATAACAGTACTGACAGTATTTTACTTCTGGCATTTTGGGGGGCATCAAAGCCACTCCTTAGTAGGGGTTCTAGGACATTTTAGGAATAGGATAGTCTGGGGTTTTTTTTGCTGTGTAGAATGATTGATATTTGTGGTTCTAGGAATATATCTGACTGTGGGAAGCTGTGACTCAAACATACCTATGTGTCTAGGGTTAGTGGGAATAGAATGCAAGTCTGTTGAGTTCCATCTAATTTTATATTCTGATTATATAACAGCAACTACTACAAAACAATTGAAAACTAGTGTAGCAAAATTACAAAGAACAATCTTAGTCAAAGAACAGCTATGAACAAACATCTTTTCCTACTATTTTGCAGAAATGAATGATTCGTGGTGGGGGGGATGATGAGGGGTATATTGTATATGTGGTTATTTCAGTTGTTTCCAGTCATGTCTGACTCTTCATGTCTCCATTTGTATTTTTCTCATCAGAGATACTAGAGTGGTTTGTCATTTCCTTTTCTAGCTCATTTTATAGATAAAGAAACTGAGACAAATAGAGTTAAGTGACTTGCCCAGGGTCACACAATAAGTGTCTGAGGCCAGATTTGAACTCAGTAAGAGAAGTCTTCCTGACTCCAGGCTCTGCATTCTCTCCACTCACCAGCCAGATGCTATATACATTGTAACAGTTTTTAAAAATGGATTGACCAGTTTTATTGATGTTTTCCCCCTCCTTCATCTTTTTTCTTTAAAAAATATGTTATATAGAATGGCTCTCTGAGGAGGAGAATAAAAGAGGAATGACTGGCAATGTAAAAACAAAATATACCAATAAAATTTATGAGGAAAAAAATTCAACTACACTTCTGAATTCCTATACATCATACCTTCTCAATGGAGCCTAAGATCCAGTTAGTTTTTTTAGCTTCTACATAATTGTTGATTCAATATGAGTTTGCGGTTCACTAAAACCACCAGACCTTATTTCAGACTAACTTCTATTCAACCGTATCTCTTTCTCTTTGTACTTCTGGAGTAGATTTTTAAAACCCAAGTGTAGGGCATTACATTTGTCCTAGTAATTTCATTTTATTAGATTTAGGCCAGTTTTCTAGTCTGCCAAGACCTTTCAGGAATCCTGACTCATATAATGTAATAGCTATCTTACCAAGTTTTGTTCAAGTCATTGCTGAAAATGCTAAAGAGAAAAATACACATTCTTTTAGTCTCTACTGGAGACATTTCCAGTTTCTATAGAACTAATTGCTATCCTTTTAGGTCCTGCAAATGCCTCAGTTCTGATTATATTATTTCCAAACACCTCTTTATCTTTTTTTGACAAGTATATAAATAAAAACAACAACAAAAAAAACATTTAAATAAAGCTTCAAGGTTTGCAAAGTCCTTCAAAAAATTCTCATTTGATTCTCATAATAAAGCAGGGAGGTAGGTGTTATTACTATCCCCTCTCTATAGAAAAAGAAACTGAAGCAGATAGATGGTAAGTGACTTGCAGGATTGCATAGCTAAAAAAATGTCCCAATTTGCATTTAACCTCAGATTGTCCTGATTCTAGGTCCAGAGTTCTATCACATAGACAAGAGATTTTGTCAGTTTCTTAGCTGAAATCAATATAAACTGTATCAACAGTATTGTTCTGGTCCATCTGTCTACTAATCCCGTCAGAAATGTCTGGTTATTCTTGCATGACTTGTCAATGAGGAAGTCACATTGCTTTTCCAGTGATGGTTGCTACCTTTTTGAGATGTTCACTAAACCTCCCTTTAATAATACAGTATGAAATGGCATCAAGAATTGCAAGCTTACTGGTATATAGTTTGCAGAATCTCCCCTGATCTTTTCTTTTTCTTTTTAAAACTCAATATACTAGGCTGTATTCAGTCCTAGGGGACTCTTCTTTCTCTTCAGTCTTTCAAATGTACTGAGTAACTAAGTAATTATACCAGCTAATTTGAATTAGAGGGCAACTAGGTACTCTCATTCTTCTCTCACTTTGGGCACCAATTCCCTTTAAGCCATTTTTCTTCTACTTTTTATCGTCTAAAGGGTATTTTCCTTGGCAGAGAAAGTGATAGGAAAATAACAGTTAAGACCTAGGCATGGTAAGATATACACATTGGTAAATACAGAATTTCCCTAAGGTTTTATTAGTTTTAGGTAAAGTTAAAAGCTCTCCTGAGACCTTTGGGACAAATTATATATCTATAAATAGAGAAAAAAGTAGAATATTACAAGTAATGGTCCAAAGTACTATGAAATCAAATCCAATTATTTTCAAAGTTTATTGTTTTATTAATAAGTGTGAAATAGTAGATAGAGTGCTGGAATCAGAGTCAGGAAGACAGGTTCAAAACTAGCTTTGTGACTCTGAGTGAGTTACCCAATCTCTCTGAGTTTCATTTTCTTCACTTGTAAAATGAGGGAGTTGGGCTCAGTGACTTAAAAAAAAATTTAATCAGGGTTAAATGATTTGCCCAGGGTCATACTATTAGGAAGTGTCTGAGGCCATATTTGAACTGGATTCTTTGAACTCCAGACCTATCATTTTATCCACTCAGCCACCTAGCTTCCTCTATGCAGTGACTTCTAATTTTCCTTCCAGATCTCAATATATGCCCTTATGAATTTGGGTTTGCTATTTTTAATACCTGGTCTTTGGAACACATCTTTTTGAGTGTTAGCCACTCTTACATGATCCCCTAGTACACATGTCTTCATGCTTCTTCCTTTCTCTTCAAATCTAGTGAAGAAAATAAAAATTTCCAAAAACATCCATGAATAGTATGTATGAGTACACTTTACCAAGTTTCCATGTGTGCTAAGACTTTACAAAGGGCGTGTTTATTCATAAGAATTGCTTTTCATTTTCATTTCTATAGTGCTTTAACAAAATCCATATAAATATGAGGAAAATTTTTCCCTTTTTGCAGAAGAACCTGAGTTTCAGAGAAGTATTATTCAAGGTCACACACAAAGTATAAAGTAATTGCCTGATCTTTGAGTAATTGCTTGGATTTGAATTCAGTTCATCTACTTCCAAGACTGATGCTATTTTGACTAATACAAACTGCCTTCAATTCCATTACATAAAATACCATTTTCAGTCATTTTTCAGTCATATCCAACTCTTTGTGACCCCATTTGGAGTTTTCTTGGCAAATATACTAGAGTGCTTTGCCATCTCCTTCTCTAGTAAAACATCAATACTAGCACTTAATTTTCAGAACCGTTCTTATTAATAAACAACTCTCTTGATATATGCCATATCAGCTATTCTTGCTCACTCTTTTTTTCCCTCCCCTGGTCCTTTCAATGAAAGAAAGAAAAGAAAGAAAGAAAAAATATGGCACCTGTGATTTAGCTTCTTTGGGGTACTGGCAATGTACATTTAATGAATTACTTTAAGAAGCAGTTAAATGAGGATGCCAAAAATGAATTTTCTTTATTTAGAATATGTTTTCCTCATCATTAAAATTCTCATCCTTGATAATCTTCATAACTTAAAATTCTCATTTTGGAAAATACGAAGTTGGAAAGATCCAAATCCTCTTTTGACCAACAAAGTCCCATGAAAAGGTCATAGCAGCAGGGCTTTGATTTGCTAAGTTGGGTTTCTTCTACTCTTGGAAATCAGAGGGACAATTAAAGTTTCAGCAGTTGAAAATTATCCATTAATTAGAGCTGGGCGCAAGCACCCATGAAATACAGGTGATAACCATAAATCAGAACAATTAGTCTGTCTAGAAAAGCAACATGATCAAATCAGAGCCACTGTACCAGCTGCTCATTTAATCTAAGGTTGCAATGTTTTTTCCAGTTCTTGGGAGATAACCCTGCACAGAATAGAGTGTGAATTTGACAACTCTGCATCCTTCAAAATTATTTATTACCACAAGGAGACTTTCTTCCCCCTTGTTTTCCTTTTAACAGATTTTTGAACTTTATGTGAAAGCTACTAATAGTACCAAAAAAAGTGATACTTCTGAAAGCTGAGGCCAAGTTTCACTTCAGAGAAATGTCAAGATTGCACAGACTCATCAGTAGGTGGTTCTCTTTATGTCTCTCATCAGTAGCATTAATGACATCACCAAAGGCATGTGTAACCAGAAAAGGAAGCTGTCCATTTGCCTTAACATTTGCATTAAAGTGAACTACATAATAAAACCAAATAGGGTATTTATTTCAAAGATGCAGAATTTTGAAGGCAACAAAGCAAGAATAAGGGACAACAGATGGACCAACATTGCTAACTGAGGTATTAAAATATCTGGGGGTGGGGGAAGAGGAAGGAAAAAAGCTCAATTAGATTTTATATAGAGAATTTCTAAGAAAGATTAAAACTGCTAAGTATAGAGAAAGTGTAGAATGGCTTTAATGTACATTTTTGGGGAAAAATTCTGACAGAGGTGAGATTATAGTAGAAAAATAAGTAGTGATGAAGGGGATAACTAAAAGGACAATTCATTTTCAGGATATGCTAAGGATAACTATTTTTTTGTTTTCAACCCAGATCTGTGATTTCGCTGGTAGCCAGAAGTCCCAGAAAGTCTACAATCTCTACCATTGTAGATCACTTCTTGCTCTCAATTTACAGTCTTCATTGAGATGTTCTTAATCTGTTTGTGAATGTGTGTGTTTCTTCTTGTATGTCCCTGACCTTTTTGGAAGTCTGATGAAGCCTATGGATGCTTTCTCAGAATATTTTAAAATACATGAAATATCTAAATACAAAAGAAACTCATTTTATTTAAATATAATTATCAGCATATTTAGAAAAACAAGTTGGCAGACCAAGGTTTAAGAATCCTTTTTTAGATAATAGATTAGGACCCCTGAAATGATTACTGAATTTTCTATAATCCCAAAGCTAGTGTGTGTCTAAGGGAGGATTTGAAACCAGTTCTTCCTCACATGGAAGCCACCTTTGACTACACCACATCTGTCTCTTAGAATAACTTATTATAACTTATTACAAAAATATTGATGTTGAGCTTCCAGCCTTTTCTTGGTAATGAGGATATACAACTATCTCATCTAACTCTAACAACATCTTTCCAATGCTTCACCAGCTAATCCGTTGGACCATTTTCTATCAAACTCCTACTTTATATCAGGCAGTTATAAAGTTTCCATTGAAGTTGTAAGTAGTGAAACAAGTGTTAGAAGAACATAACTACTTTGCAAAATATTCATTAGCCCATGAACTGCCAAGAAACTTGTGTTGGTTATGCCAATGTCTATGTAATATTATATCTATAAAGCAACATGACTAAGAGTTTCCTGGCAAGACATTTCAGACAATCACATTCCTTGATTGACCTGCTCTTTATACAAAGGGGATTTGGGAGAATTCCTTTGGATAGATTTCATTGTTTGCCAATCCAGAGGTTTAAAAATATGCTAATGATTTAAGAGGAATGAAAAAAGGAATGAAAAGGAGTTAGAGGAAGACAGAAAGTGTCAGGATATGTTAACTTGCAAATAAAGGTTGACTGTCTTGGGAGACATATCTACTATGACATCCAATTTTCTATTCTCTTTAAGTGCTAAGGGAGGAAAGAAGAGGAGAAAGGAGAAGAGATGTCATAGCAAGGCATCAGTGACATTACTAAAGCATCAGGAAACGTGAGGGAAAGGAGCAATATATATGACATTTTCCCAATGTGCTCAGCTATAGATAGATTTAGGTTTTCCACCGGACATATATTTTTTGTAAATTCCTTCCACAAACCTAATTCCTATTACTGAAAGACTCTGGATTTTTAGTCTATGAATGTTATACTATTTGTCTAAAACAGTGTTCATCTAATGTGGCCTGTTTCATAGCTTTGATCAGTACAGGGAATACAACCTATTAGTTGTACAATGTATCTTTTCACTCAACCCAATTTTTTTTGCTGTCTATAGTTATTTATTTATTAATTATTTGTTTGTTTTCTAACAACCCCACAAATTTTCTGAAGTTATATAATCCATATTGTCTCCCTCCCTTATTCCTTCCCTTCTGCCAGAGCTGGCAGCCAATTCAATCTGGGTATATATGTATTATTATGCAAAACCTGTTCCACATTATTTGTTTTTATAAGTGAATGATCTTATAAAACCAAAACCTTAAAACATATACCCAAATAAACAAATGAATCAAAAACTTGAAAATGACCAGAACTAACCCTGAGTACTGTAACACAAAAAGGCTGAAATTTGAGTTAGTTACTTTTTAATGTAAGTTCAAAATCAAGAAAGGGGTTAGAAAAATGAATAAACAAAATCATACAACTTGAGCATAAAATATTGCTATAGTGGCAGGGAAGATCAAGACATGAATTTAGAAGGAGATAATAACATGAAAATAACTACAAACAGAGGCTTAAAAGAAAAAAAAATGTTAATTACACAGAAGGCCAACAAAAATTCCTGTAAGAGTGAAAGAAAGTGATGAGAGTAAGATGAGAGAAGAAATTGAGGGAAAAATTAGAAGGATACAAGAAAATTACAAAAAGAGAATTAACAGCTTGATAAAAGTGGCACTAGTAATATTGAAGAAAATAATAATTAAAAAAATAATTGGCCTAATGCAGTGATTCCGAAAGGTGCTAGCCCCCCTGGTGGGTATTGCAGTGATCCAGGAAGGTGATGATGGCCACAGGTGCATTTATCTTTCCTATTAATTGCTATTAAAATTTTAAAATAATTAATTTCCAGTGGGCTAAGTAATATTTTTTCTGGAAAGGGGGTGGTAGGCCAAAAAATTTTGGGAACCACTGGCCTAATGGTAAAAAATGCATAAAATTCACTGAAGAAAAGGACTTTTTAAAGAGCAGAATTAACTAAATGGAATGCAAGGTACAAAAACTTATTGAAGAAAGTAATGCTTTAAAAATTCATATTAGGAAAGTGGAAGCTAATAACTCCATTAGACATCAAGAAACAAACAAATAAATTGGAAAGAATGAAAAATTTGAAAAAAAGGAAAATATCTCAATAGAAAAATAACTGATCCTCAAAATAGTTTGAGACAAGATAATTTGAAAATTATTGGACATTCTTAAAGTTAGGATGAAAAAAGAGCCTAGATATCCTCTTTCTAAGAAATCATTAAGGAAAACTATCTCTATATCTTGGACGCAGAGGGTAAAACAGAAATTGAAAATACTCATCATCTCCTTAAAAAGATCACAAAATAAAAAAAACTCTTAGGAAATTTATAGGCAAATTTTATGGCAAGAAGAAATCATTATAGTCATAAAGAAGTAGTTCAAATACTGGAGAGCTATAGTCAGGATCACACTAGATTTAAAGCTTTCATGTTAAAGAGAAGAGGATTTGGAATATCATATTCTCAAATGCAAAGGACTTACTATTACAACAATTACAACCAGTAAAACTGAGCTTAATCCTTTAGAGGGAAATGGACATTTAATTTAGTAGAAGAACTTTAAGCATTCCTGATGAAAAGATCAAACCTGAATAAAAGAAAAATAATATTTAAAAGCAGACTCAAGAGAAGCATTAAAAATGCATGAATGAGAAATCATAGAGGATTCAAAATTCAATTATTTATATTCATATATAAGAAGATGATACATTTAACTCTTATGAACAATATAATTATTAGGACAGTTAAAAGGAGTTTACATGGTCAGAAGTCATGTGCAAGATTAAATTGGAATGATCACAAAAAATGAATTGGTGAGAAAGAGAGATATACTGAGAGAAGTGGTAAAGGAGAGATAGAAGGAAGAAAATTTTCTCACATAAAGTGTTTTGCAAGGAAATGTTTTTATAGTGAAGAGGAATATGGGGAGGCAGTGGTGAGAAATGTTTAGACATCCATCAGAATTTATTCAAAGAGGGAAGGTTATGGATATATACTCAGTTTTATATAGAATTTCCTAATTGGTAAATAGACAGGGAAGAAGACAAGAGAAGGAAAAGGGTGGGGGGGTGGTAGAGATAATAAAATGAAAGAAGAATTAAGAGAGGAGCTAATTAGGAACAAAATGGACTTTTAAAGAACATGGTAAAAAAGAGAAAGAATAATAAACAGAAGAAAATGGAATTGAGGGAAATACACAGTTAGCAATTAGTTGTAAGTGTAAATGTGAATGGAATGAGCTCACCCATAAAATTGAAACAAATGGTAGAATCCAACGATTTATTGTTTATGAGATACACTTAAAACAGAAAGACACAGAGAGAGTATAATAAAGGACAATAAATAAAGGACAAGAGCTTAATCTAATATGTTTTAGCTTACATTAATAAGGCAGAGGTAGGGGCACCCAAGGGCCTCAGTACATAGAAAGCCAGGCCTAGAGATGGCTGGTCTCAAATTCAATTCTGGTCTCAGATAGACACTTCCACAGTCTGTGATCCTAGACAAGTCATTTAACCCCCAATTGCCTAATCTTTACTGTTCTACCTTGGAACCAATACTTAGTATTAACTCTAAGATAGAAGGTAAGGTTTTGAGGTCTTTTTCTTCCCCTCCACCCAAGTGTAGCAATCATGACCTTAGAAAGATAAAAGCAAAAACCCTAATTAAAGAGATAATTAGGGGGAACTACATTTTGCTAAAAGGTATCATAAACAACAAAATATTATAAAAATATTTATAGCAAGTTTCTCTCACAAAGTTCTTATTTCTTCAATGCATAGAAAACTGAGGCAAATTAATGAAATTAAGAGAAATTTCCCAATTGACAAATGGTTAAATGATATAAACAGGCAGTTTTTGGAAGAAGAAATCAAAGCTGCCTCTAGTCATATAAAAATAGTCTAAATCACTATTAAACAAATTAAAATTAAAATAACTCCTAATCTTATTTCAGGCACCTATCAGAAATGACAAATGCTGGAGGGAATGAGGGAAAACAGGCACACTAATGAACTTATATTGTAGTAGTGAATACGTCCAAGTCATTCTGGAAAATAATTTTGAACTATACCCAACAGGCTCTGAAAAGGGTGGAATACTACCACTAATTTTGTGTTCAAAAGAAATAAAAGAAGAAGGGAAAAGGTCTATATTTACAAAATCATTCATATCAGTTTTTAAAGTAAAAAATTAGAGATTAAGAGGATTCTCATTAATAGAGGAATGGCTGAATAAGATGTGGCATATGAACGTAATGAAGTACTAGAATACCATGATGGAGAATAAGGGATGGGTAGCTTCAGAAAAAAACAAAATGAAACAAAACAGAAGACTTACATAAACAAATGCAAAGTAAAGTGAGGAACACCAAAATATCATTATGTATAGTAACAGCAATGATGTGATCATGATCATCTATGAAAGATTTGGACACATGATGAAAAAGTTTTCTGTCCATCTCCAGAGAGAGAAATGAGGAACTCTGAAAGCAAACTGAAATATAATTTTCTGACTTCATTTTTGCTTTTGCTTTTGAATATGGCTAACATGGAAATATGTTTTGTATGAATTCACATGTATATTTGATATATTGCTTTCCTCTCAGGACATGGGGGATGGTGTCAGATTGAGGGAGAAATATTGGAACTCAAATATAAAAGGAGAATGTTAAAATAAATATATAATGCTTTTTAAGTAAAAAAGAGAAAGAAAGTTATTTAAGTTCATTACAAGTATTTGTTGGGCTTTTCTAGCTGGAAAGGCTTTGAATATCAGCCCAGTAGAGTATGCTATTTCTTTCCTTCAAGGTTTAGGCTTATTTATAAGATGTTTGTCAACAGTTTGGCCACTATATGAGAAAGGGTAATTTTTCCTTTGTTTATCATAGCTATTAACGAAGAATGTCTATTAAGTCTGGAAGGGTTATAATGCATCAGTGTAGAGAGAATCCCTTCAGATGAAATAAAATATTTTTAAATATCAAAGTTTAATTGAACAAATAAATCATAAATCATGAGGTAAAGGAGAAAGATGTATTAAGGCAAAGCATATCATATGCTTATGTAGTAAAGACAATATTTTGATATATAAAAATTCCCAAAGCACTGAAATATATCATTAATTTAATTTTAGATAGAACATATAACCCAATTATTGATGAATTTTTGTATCTTAAAAAACTTTCTGTTTTTCAAAAATTCCTTACTTATATTATTTATACCTACATTTTAGCTGAAATTAATGTGATTTGTGGTCAAAAAAGTTTTTATTAAGGTTTATTTATTATAATGATGCATATTTGTCTAAAAGAAGTTACATGGAAGGAATATAGTATTTCCTAAAAAATGACCTAATATTAAGTGAATCCATTCTTGAGAGATACTTAAAAGAAAAGCAAAGATAATCTAAGTGAACTATAAACCCCCTTGGCTACATACAGAAAGAAAATGAGTTCAAATTTTAAAATTCCATTAGAACATATAAAATGTGAAGTATTATTGGCATATGCTCAAAAGGAGAGCCAGAGCAAGACAAGAAGGGATTCAAGGAAGGTTGAGAAGAAAGATTCTGAAATGGGAATAAGGAATCACCAGCCCCTACCCTTCCTCCAATCTCTTTCAGACACAAGATGAATACAATTCACTCACCTTCTGGGAGAAAAACAAAAGAAAACAACTATTGATCAAAATAATCCAATAGACACTTGGCTTATTGTCACAAAAAGAAAACACTTCAAATCAAAATATTTTCTTTTGCTTGTTACTCCTTAATGCTATTCCACAAAACAGCTCCCAATAGAATATTATCCTACTACAGCAATGAGGAACAGCCATATCCTTAGTAAGTTCTATGAAAATTATATATGGTATTTTAGTTGGAGCTAGCTCTGTAGTAACAGCAAAGTAAAAGAGAGAAAAGATGGATCATTGATATTGGAAAGAATCAGGGCTTTGTGATTTTCTACTCGGTGTGCTTTTTTGTATTTTTTTGTTCTTTTCTTTTATTCTCCTTTACTTTTTTACTTTATCATTCCTTTTTTTTCTGCCCCTCCACCCAAATCGGCATTTTTTTTTGTCTATGCCACATGAAGTTACAAATCCATCCTATGTACTTGGCTGCATCTTCAATCAAGTACTGTTCAGTAAACATTAAAAGGATTGAACATGACAGGCAATATTTCATAGTGGGTTGCTCTTGTGCTTGTGGTTTGTTACTGATGCACTGCTATAACTAAATTAAGATTCCTGAAGTTTTAAGTGCAGATTATCCATTTTCTCCATCAAAATCAGCTTATGAAATGGAATTGGAAATGAATGCTGCTAAGCATGGTCACAATGGTCCAGGACTATGATTTCCTCAGTATAAAGAATTCCCAGTATTGAAGTGTGTTCCTCTGCTGCAGGTGAGCCACTTTTCTCTAACTTAGAAAGGGAGGGAAAGAGCATCCATTTATTGAGTGCCTATTATGTGCCAGGCTCTATGTTCTGAGCTTTACAAATATCATTCATTTGATCCTTACAATAACCATGTGAAATAGGCTCTATTATTATCCCCATTTTATAGGTGAGGAACCTGAGGAAGATGAAGGTTAAGTGACTGTTCATCATCATAAAATTATTAAGTGTCTGAAGCCTAAGATACCCAGAGCATTGAAATTATAAAGTATTTGCTCATTGTTATATAGATATTATGTAACAGGTAGAATTTGAATTCAGGGCATTAGTTTATGAATTGTATGTTGGCTTCATCCACTACGTTATCATGAGAAAACCAAAAATTAATCCATTTGTTATAAAATTTTTAAAGAAAAACTAGTATTAGACTTAAAAATTCAGTTTCATTTTACATAAAAGGGACAAGTCAACATTTACTACATACTACTATGTGCCAGGTATTATGTTAAACACAAGAATACAAAGAAAGATAAAAATTTTCCTTCCTATCAAGGAGCTAATATTTTAATGTGAGAAACAACAGCAAACAACGATGTACAAATAAGATATATACATACATAACATAAATGATATCAGTATCATATGTCTGTGTATAATAAATTGGAGACAATATCAGAAGAAAGGCACTAGCATTAAAGGGGATTAGTAAAGGTTTCATGTAGAGGATGGGATTTTAACCAACATCTGAAGGAAAGCAAAAAAAAAAAAGAAAAGAGTCAGAGATGAAAATGGTGAAAATTCCAGGCATGGAGAATAGTCAGTGAAAATTTATATAGTCTTGAAAGTTTTGTCCAGAGCTAGTCCACAACTCATCACTGTGCCCCAGATACCAGAAAGAGTCAGGTAAGGAGGAGTCTGAACATTAAAATATTAAAAGTGTGCCTTTTAAAACACAAAATTTTCTGAGGCAGAATTTGCTATTGAGCCACCTAGTTGCCTATTAGCATAATAGTAGATAAAGTTTATATAGTACCTTCTGGTTTGCAGGGCACTTTACATGTGTTTTCTCACTGATCCTTCCAACTCTGTGAGGAAGGAGGTATTGTTGTTTCCGTTTTATAGATGAGGAAACTGAGGCTGCTGGTGGTTGAGTGATTTACCCATAATCACACAACTAGTTAAGCATTTGAGGCTCTATTTCAATTTGGGTCTTCCTGACTAATTTCTGTACCTTTATCAACTGGGCTATGTAGCTAAACTATTATACTAGGTTAGATGAGGTTAGATTAAAGAACTGGGTTCTTTTGATTATTAAACCTTTTGTCTCACTGCTCAAATATATTCTTCCACTTTAAGGACTTACAAAGCCTTCTTAACCAAATGAAAATGAACTGGTAGTTCTGCTCACTCCAATTATTTGAAGAGATTTCTGAGGTCAAATGAGAGATTCTCTAGACTTAAATCTGAGACAGACCAAACCTCCATTTTCCCTTCAGATTTTGAAATTAGCATTTGAATGACAAAAAGGTGGTAGGGTGTGTTCCAAGAAAGCCTTGGGACTCAATAGATATTTAGAAAGATCATAGTTCTTAAGGGGCAGAACTAGTCTCTGTACATATATTAATTTCTATTCTAGGGAAATGGATAAGAGAAAATAGAATAGACAAAAATCCTGGATGTTTACAATCTGAAAACCCAAGCAACACTTTGTGGGATTGATGAGGTGCAGAAGAATAGAAGCTCTGAGTTCAAACCCTCATCGGAGTAATTCCTAAGTGACCCTGTACACATCACTCTTTTTATGCCTCATTTTCTTCTTCTGTGGCATAATGATAGCACGTGCCTCACAGGACTATGAAGGGGATCACATGAGATATTTTTGCAAACTTAAGGAACTCTATCACTGTTTATTATTATTATTATTATTTGTACAATAAGCAAGTTAGTTTCTACTTATGCTCACAAAGTCAAGCAGACACTGAAACAAATAAAAGTCACTCATGGAAGACCAAGAAGACTTGAGACCTATATCATCCAAAATTTACATGTCTATGCTAAAAAGTCAATAAATATTTAAGTGCCTAAAATAAAAAAAATCTTTTAAAGATGGCTACTTAATATTGAACCCATGAACTAAGATAAGGACAAATTAAAATTTTATTTTCATTAACTTTTAAGTGAAAATTATGAATTTATATATGAATATATATATATATTCTCAAGAGTCCATAGACTTCATCAGATTTTCAAGGGGCTATGTGACCAAAAAAAGGTAAGAACATCTTTTTTAAAGATCCCATACTTCTAGAAATGAAAAAAATTGAGTAAGCAATGTAATCTTTAGTAATTAAGTAATACAAATATCTGAAATATAAAAATGGAAATTAGTTTTCATTATTTTTCTTCCTCTTACAGCAGTAATAATTTGTTCTTCTAAATCTATTTTCCTGACCACCCCCTTCCATTTGCCTTAGTCCCAAGGAAGATCCAACTTAAAATCATTAGTGAATATTCATTGAGTTTCTTTTAAACATGCTACAAGGAACAAGATTCTAAGTCTAATAAGCATTACATGGAAGAATTAAAAAAAAAAAAACTATTGCTTTCCTCCTCAATTATACTGATGACAAATATTCACTTTTGAGACTGCCCCAAAAAAGAATGTGACAGTTGTAATGCTGAAATATAACAATATGAGAAATTTTCTTTTAAGCCAAATCAATGTATAAGACTCTCTGTACATAGTATGTCAGTGGTTGAAGCGGGTATATTTTTAGCTCACAAGAATCACTCATGGAGGCCACACAGGTTTTGTTCTATTATCACTAGTTTGTGTTTTGGGGTTCAGTCATTGCTTTTGACATGACAAATTAAATTGTTTCACTGTGAATAAATGCAACTATATGAAAGATCTGTTATTTTCCCAGTCTGGGTAACTTCTGACATGCAAATGCCATCTCAGCAGATCTTAAGCCAGCTAAGACAGAGAAGTTAAATTTCTAAGAGCATACATGGAGGATAAGTGACTTACTGAAGGCCCAAAAGCATTTAATAGCCTGAGCTAGCATTCTAAGTGGGATCTTTCTAACTCCAAGCCCCATGTTCTGTCCACTCTTCCACCTACCGACTCTTAATGATCACAGGCAAGATTTGGATTTAGGTCTTTTAGACTATACCTCAACACTTGTACAACCTGGGTCCTCACACAGCATTGGACTAAAGAAAGATACGTATACAATGACATTCATCATTGGTTGAATTACTCCACAGAATGTGCTATTAACATAACATTTTGTATATACTTTATTGGAAATGCATGTTCATAGATACATATGTATGTAACTAAATTCAATTTAAAATATTTATTTAAATCTGGCATCAGAAACTTCATGGACAACTCACTTAATACCCATTGTTTAGTCCTTACTGTTCTTCTCCTTTCAAACCAATACACAGTATTGATTCTAAGATGGAAGGGAAAGGTTTAAAAACAAAGAAAATACTTATTAATTGTGTATATGTATCTATGTCATTTTTTGCATCTATTTGTTTCATGTTGCTCTCAGTGAAATGACATGTAAGAAGCGAAGAATAACTTGAATGTAGTAATTGGGGGAAGCTAGATGTGTGGTTCAGTGGATTGAGAGCCAGGCCTAGAGATGGAGGGTCCCTGATTCAAACTTGACTTCAGACATGTCCTAGCTGCATGACCCTGGGGAAGTCACTTAACTGCCATTGACTAGCCCTCATCACTCTTCTGCCATGGAACCAACAGGTAGTATTGATTCCAAGATGGAAATTAAGGATTTTTTAAAAAAGTATAATATTAGTATCCATGAAGTATTTTGTGCCTGGCACAGAACAAGTCTTTAATAAATGACTGATTGATTTGAAAAACCATATGAAATCTTGTAGCATGGAAGTTAGATATTTTATGCAAGATTTATGGAAAATCAGAGGCAAAAAAACTGAACAAGATGAGAAGGTATGATGGGGTGAGATCTATACTGTTCAAACAAATATCCCATCAGAAATATCATAGGTCTATAGAGGAATCAAAGTTATCCATTGCACTTGTCTACACATTGCAAAAAAAATGAAGAGAGAGTAAACAAATCTTTATGGAAGTGGGGAGATTTCCTATCTAGTTTTGCTACTGCCACACATACGCTTACTTCACCTTGACTTCTACCCTAAAATGGGAAACATTGCTGAGAATTCCCTTAGGATTTGGAGCAGATTGGATTTTAAAATGCACTTAGGTCAATTGACAAGGACTTGGAAAGCCTTCAGTAGCTGGCAGAGGGTCAGTTCATTACTATATATTGATAGTTATGTCAGACAAGACAGGTTTGATTTGTTCACTAATCTCAAAAAAGGCCAAATCTAAAACCAGGGCCTATGTTAAATTTTGGCTTTTTTCCAGCCCTTCATCAAACATTACAATTGGAAACTTTCTCACTAATTTGAAATCATATAATCTGAAATGTTATATTTGTAATAACAGAAATATTAGGGAAGCTGATAGTTTGGACTGGGCCAGATGTCTGCAGGACACTCTCCTCCCACACTGACAGGCCTGAGTGAGTAGGGAAGGGCTTAGGTACTCCTTGCTCTCAAACCCCTTCCCCCAAGCAGTTGGTTTCAGTTGATGATGTAGACAGGGCTGAGTCTCTTCAAGCAAGATTCAGCAGAGGCTAATCTTTAATGATGTCTCCTTTCTCTAATTTATATTCCCCACAGGTCTGATTGAGGACTAGTTGAGTAACTAGCTATCCTAATGTTGAGGACTGAGATGGGACTTGTCTTCTTAGGCTGGCAACTGATAAGAACCAAGCTTAATGGCAACAGTAGGCAGTGAGTATCCTCAAATAATTCCCAGGCACAGATATTGAAGATAAAGCTTATAATGTTAAAGAAAGAAAGGGGAAGGCAAGAGGGGGTAATTAGGATTTGGATAAGAAATGGGAAGCCCAGGACTGTCAGGTTGAAGCTGCCCCTCCCCAACCAGGAGGGAGTGGCAGACCTTGGCTAACTTGCTCTCTAGGCTAATAATAATTACTTCAAATGTCTACATAACTAAATAATTATTATATTGATGCTGGAAAGGTCTAATCCTACTAGACAGGCTAACTCCTGAGTAGAAACCACAATGGCTTTTGCCCCTATGGCCTCCCAGGTGAACCCCCAAGTCCAGAGCAGCAAGCAGTAAGATATGTTCTCCTCAACACCCAGGAAATAACTGTTTAACTCCCTCTCCAACTGCCCCTCACCCAAAGTTCTCCAGGGGGGTCTCCTGGAATTCTGGGTGAGGTTTGACCCTGTATTTTGCAGGAATTCTGTCCTGCCATCTTCTACATTACAGAAACTATTGTTTAAATAAGGAACTTTTTTGGTGATCTAGTCTTGATCATAATAAATTCTTGTTTCCTTAGCACAGTGAGGTTTTACAAAGAACTTTTTACAAAAACCCTGAAAGCAAGAGGGTAAATATTACCATATTCCACATTACAGGTGAGGTAATAGGCTCAGTTAAAAACCTTAACTTAACCCTGTCATCTTCTTAAAGTAATACCTTAAGCCTTTTTACAGCCAAACTCTTAGGGAAAAAACCCAACCAGTCTTCTTCCTCCATTTTCTCATCTTCCTTTCATTTAGAGCTTTAAAAAAAGTTTCCAAACACACTACTCCAAATAAATGTCTCTTTAGAGTTATGTAAGGGTTAACCAGTAGTAATTTGACAAAAGTGAGGAGAGCAGTTGAATAAAAGAGTTGGGTTAATTTGAGAAGTACAGATAGAAGATAGGGAGGAGAGATTATTATTCTAATATGCTATGACTATACCTAAATTCCTAATACCAACTAAAATTTCTAAAACCCCACTTCTAACTGTCTTCTGAGGACAGGTTCTTCTTTCCTGGCCAGACAAAGCCTATCTAAATCTACACTATCTAAAATTGATTCACTAACTATCTATCTTACACTAATAAATCAACAGCCACTACCCACAACCTCTTAAATCTGTTTCTACCAACTGTCAGTAGTCAAACTGCCAGTAGTGCCTTGACCTCCTCCTCTCTGGAGATCCAAAGGCAAAAGACCTAATTGCCAACTGATTCCTTCCTTATCTCTCCCCTTGTCTCCTTGGTAACAGAACCTTCAGCTCTGGCTCACTAAATCCTATCAATTCTGCTCCACTTAATAATCCTGCTCTCCTGCCTCTTAAAGAGACAGAGGGAGAGATTAAGAAAATCCCTTTAACAGTTACCAAGCTTTGTACTGGCTTTTTCTCTGTTCTCAACCTTGACCACTCTGTGGCTTTTGACATTGTGGATTACTCCTTCTTAGTTATTAATGACTTGTCATGGTTGCCTTCCTTTTTGTTTCAAGGAATGGTCTTCTATGTTGTTTTAGAACTCTGTCTTGGACCTTCTGATTTTTATGCATGTTTTCTTTCTAAATGATCTCATCAGCCTTCATAGTTTAGTCATCTTCACACATATTACTTCCAAATCTAAATATCCATCCCTCCTATGTGAAACCTTTCTTGGTGCCTCCCCTCAATAATAAGAACAACAAAAACTTTGTATGTCCCTTCTCCCTGCCTTCTCTCTCTCTCTCTCTCTCTCTCTCTCTCTCTCTCTCTCTCTCTCTCACACACACACACACACATTTTTTCTCAGTCTTTTGTTATATAAATATACAAACATGTACATATGTGGTGTATACTCTTTTTTCAAAACTAGATTTTGTCTGTTTTTCTAATTTCATCCACATGAAAAGTCCCCAGCACCTCTACCCACCCATGCACCTAACATCCAAATTGGTAACTTATCTGACAAATATTGGTCGTATGACCCAGCACAAATAATTTAACTTCTCAGTGTCTGAGATGAATCTTTAATACTACAGATTATAGAGAAGATGACCACAGTGTGCATACTTACTACATGAAAAGAATCCTGAAATGCAATCCTGTGTCACTAATTGGAGTCTGCTAAATATCTTTCTCTGAAAATTCCAAGAGTATATCAAAATTAATATGTGCCTCCAACAGAATTCATTTGTATTGTTCTCTCAAAACATAGCCCTCTTCCTAAGTTGCATTTTTTAAAAATTTATGGCAATACCCACCCCCACACCTTTTATTCTCCTTCAAAACCTGTCACCCTTAATTTCTGAACTCTTCCTCATCTCTGACAACATAGGATTTGTCAAGTCCTGCCAATTCTAGTTCAGTAACACTTCTTTTATCCATTGATTTCACTTCTCTTTTATACTAATCACTATAGTTTAGGTCATCATCATCTCAGTTTTGGGTTATTGTCATAACCTTCTCATTATTCCTCCTTCCTCTCCTCTCTCGGCTTTCCTTAGCATTGAAAAACTCTATTTTCAGCTGGAAAACTTGACCATACCACTCAGGTGTTCAAGAAATTTCAATGGTTTCCTGGTACTTCTAGAATAAAATATAATTATCTATCTAAGGTGCTTTACAGTATGGCCAAACTTCTTTCCAGACACATCTCATATCACTTCCCTTCACACTTATTATATTCTAACCAAAAGTGGAACTAGCAATCCCCAGTAAAATACACTCTAACTCTTGCTCCCAAGCTGTTGTACAGGATGCCCCCCATACCTGCAATAATTTACTTCTATATCCTAGAATTTCTAGCTTCCTTCAAAATGCAGATCAAGTGACACCTAAGTGAATAAGAGGCCTTTCCTGTCCTACCTGGTTGTTTGTGTTATCACTCATGTACAACAAAATACTTTTTATTGTCAGAATAATTTGTATTATGGTTATATATATATGTATGCACACATGTATGTTTATGTAAGCATATATATACACACAGATACATGTGTTTATATGTGTACATATAAATAATATATACATATAGAGAGTTTTATGATTCCAAGGCTGGTAATACCAGAATTATGATTTCATTAGACAGTATATAGAGCTCCTAGTGAAAAAGACTTCTCTACTAGCTAGGTGGCATAGTGAATAGAGTGCTAGTCTTAGAGTCATGAAGACCTGAAATCAAATACATCTTCATTTAGATGTAGAAACCTTACTAATTAATTTAACTTCTCTATACTTTTGGTTTCCTCAAGTACCAAAAAGAGAAAACTTTTTTTGTCTAGTAGGACCAACCTAACAGGATCATTGTGAGAATCAAATGAGATGATATTTAGAAAGTAATTAGCACACAGATGCTTAATAAACATGTGTTCCCCTTCTCTTATCACCCAGGCTTTTTCTCTATATATTCTATGTAACCTTGGCCAACTTCAAACTTTTAGTGACAGCTCTCTAAGACTATAAGTTACAGAACTTCTGTTTATTTACAAGATATTTCCACACAGACCACCCAGTTAGAATACAAGGTTATTGAGGAAATAATTTTTTTTCTCTGTATCCCTAACAGCTATTGTAGTGCCTAGAAGTCAGTAGGTACTCAATGAATATTTGTTGAATTAAACTGAATTGTTGAAGTCATCTGCCCTAATAGTGTCAGAGTCCAAGTCTTTTTATTTTCAAGTTCAGTAATACCTCCTTCAAAATTTTGCAGGAATTTAGATGATTTAGTTACTCTCTTCTTCTTTTTATTTTCTTCCCTTAAAAATTTTTATAACCATAGGATAAAAACAGGTTAATATTGAATGGAGCATTATCTTTGAATAATGCCAATTAGATTCTTATAATTTTGGCTATTCCCATATCACCTATTTAATCCTTTGCTGATTTCTTCTTTTTCCTTCTTCCTCATTTTGAACATCCCTCCTCTTCTCTTTACCTTCCTCTTCCTCTCTTCTCATTAAAGTAAATTCCTTGGAAATATGATCTACTCTCAGAGCTTTACTTATATAATTGTCAGATATTAATAGTTGGCCTTAACATCTCCCCTGAGGGACAATTCCATGTTCTTTACTGACTATAGGCAAAATCACCTCAATATTTCCATTACTGATATCTTAGAGCAAATATCCCTCAAATTGCACTAATATTTCTCCATCAGACTTATCATTTATACTGATTTCTCTTGTTTTGCTACTTGAAATTTCAGTGCCACCTCTGGTATTGTCCTTTACACTTAACATTCAATCAGTTTAAAAATTCTCTTCTATCTATTTCTGTCATATATTTCATGTCTATTCCTTTCTCTCTAACTGTACTTGAAACCACTGTGATTTCGGCTCTCATTAACTTTTTCCTCCCCTTAACATTCAAATAGTCATATACATAACTGGTTTTCTTACTACCATTCTCTTCCTTCTCTAATCAATCTTTCACATTTCTTTCAAACTAATATTAAAGATGATGCTCTGATACTGATACTTGCCTTTTTAAAAGCTCTGAGGATCCTATGGCTTACCAATCAAAAAGGAAACTTTTTAATCTGAAATCAATATCTCCTATAATCTGGCTCTAACCTATTTTTCAATTCTTATAAAAATTCTCCCTTTTGTGCATTTTGTACTCTGACAAAAACATATTTTTATTACTTCACAATTTCATATTTAACTTCTAGTTTTTGTGCATTTCTACATATATTCTACACATTTCCCATGTGTGTATCTGTTGAAATTCTTCCTTTCTTCAAAATTCAAATGCTATATTCACCTTGAAGTCATTCCTTAAATCTTGAATTCAGAATTATCTTGTCGACTGCCAATATCTCATGGCTACATGTGACTCCATTTCCAGCCCCTACTCCATGTGCACTTAACAATATTCCAACTTTTATTGTAGGTTTTTTTGGGGGGTATGTATGTTTTATTCTTCAGTCCTACTCCAGGGAAATGCAAGCTCCTTGAGGACACAGTTTATGTGGCTTATTGTCTTTGTACCCCCTGGTGCCTAGCACAGTGCCTTTCACATAGTATCTATATTAGAAAGTAGTCAGATCAACAACTTAGTAAGCATTTATTAAGTACCTACTATTTATAAGGAATGGGAGATGAGGACAAAATGAAAATAAAATACCAGTTCCTGTTCTTAAGGAAATTATAACATATTTTTTGAAGCACAAGATTAATTCAATTTTTAATTAAGACAAATACTCCCTAAACTAGGATTTCTGTATAACCTGAATATAAAAATAAAACTCTACACAAAACATTGATTCTCCATTTAAACAGTGAATCTCCATTTCATACATTTTGTATTTTAAAAAGCATATTAATCTTCATGTTATTTTCAAAACTCTTCAGCTTGCTTATGCTTCCTTCTGATCTTCCTTTTTTTCTCTTCTTCCCATTCAAAAAGGTGTTACAGTGATACACTTTGGGATGTTGCTATCGCTAACCCACCAGGCTCCCCAGTTTGATCAAATTCCTATAATATGTCAGGGATTCTGCAACAGTTCCAAGGAGACAAAGACTATAGTGAAAACAATCTTTTCTATCACACAGTATGCATTTTAATAAAGTTAGACTTGTGATTCATCTAAAAGAGAGGCAGAAAAAAACAGTGGAAGAAGTAGGATTATAAAGAAGGAAAGCTAATAAAAGAGGGAGTCTATAGAAGGTGTTCAATAAAATAAGCCTATTAGAGTTTATGGAAATTAGAGTTGGCTTTGAATTCTGGTTCTGCAAGCTATTACCTGGCTAACTTTAAGGAAGTGAGTTCACTACTTTTTGTGCCTCTAAAAATATGAGGATTAGGGTAGATATCTTGTAAATATGTCCTTTTGATATTCAAGATCTGTTGTCTAACATGAAATAGAAGACTAGAGAATCAGGGATGCCCACTGAGAAATGCAGATGTCAGCAAAGATAAAACTGATGAAATGGTAAAAGGAGTGGAATAAAAAGGGGAAGTATGAAATTCTAGTCAAGTGAAAACATGGATGAGAGTCAAGTGATTATAGCAAAGAAAATGAAACAGACAGGTCCATTTGTTTTCTGATTAAAAACGTGAACTGCCAAGCCATTGTGCACACTTCCACAAGCTTACATTGAAAGAAAAATATTCCTTTTAACCACTATAAAAGATTCTTTCTATAAATCACTAATAGCTTTTCAAAACATTTTGGCTATATGCTACAAATATTTTGAAGTCAAGATTAAGTGGTGTTGAACTGTATGTAAGGCATTTTACTAAAACCATGGTAACAAGAAAATTGTTCAATAAATCCACAGTGTTGCTGAAACAAGATGAAGAAAATTCTTTAATGGCAGATCCCGCATGCAGGCATATTTAGAGAGCAAGTCTTTGGACACTATCATCAGATATGATGAAAGAAACCCATTAATCATTATGAGCATTATAGAAAGCACAAATCATTCCGTAGGCTATTCTATTTTCAATCTATTTCCTATGGAATTGGTTGCATTATATTTTAGAATATGAAATATGAGGTGGCAGACACTTAGTAAATAATAGCAGATTTGAAAATACTACTATATATTTTAATAATACTATAATTGAAGTGGGTATTTGAATAATAAAACATGTGGTCTTCTAGCACCATAGGATTATAGATTTAGTGCTAGAAAAGACCCCAAGGGTTTTTAATCATTGGATCTAGGATGCTTCTTTGAAAAGTTCAGAAACCAAGACTCAGGAAAAGGAAATAACTTTTCAAGGAGGTAATAAGCAGTAAAGATTTGAACAAAAGTCATTTAATTCCATTTGCAAGGATCCTTCTACTATATTATGCTGCTCCTTCTACCAGGCAATATTAAAAAAAATAGATTTAGAGTTGGAAGAGTAAATCAACAAGTACTATTCTGTGTTATTTAAGTCACTAACATTTTTGTCAATTCTTTTCTCTGCCTTATTTTCCCTAACTATAAATTAAAGATTTAGACTAGACAAATACTGTCACTATGGGGAAATTCATCATATTTTGAGACAATTCATTCCATTTTGGTGACAGGTCAACTAATCAGGATTTTTTTCATTGTATTAAACTTAAGACTATATCATCATTGGACAAATGTGAGTTTGAGGAAATATTTCCTTAGAGGAAGTAACCTCAGAGGTGAAATTGTGTTATATAAATAGAGGCTCTCAGGCTACATTTTATTCTCCTCCCCACTAGCAAAAATGAGATGAACCTTGATGCACTCTTTCTTGGAAAAAGTCTCAACAAGCTTGGAGATTTCCTACTAGTACAAGATATTCTGATAAGACTCACAACAGAAAAATGATTTTCCCCATAAGTGTAAATATGACCTGAAGAAACTACTGGGATTCCAAAACTTACATGCTTTCCCTGTTTCCATTCTGCTGTGGGAAAAACACTCTTTGGCTGTATAATCTAAGTATAAATAAAAAGGTAATAAAAATCCAATCTGTAACATAGGAAACAAAAAAATATTACTTGAAAGCAATCTTCCTTAGTATACTAATACACTTTTTTCTCTTTTAGTCTGACTATTCATTTTTGAACCCCCACCCCTGATCAATTTAATTGTTCTGTAGATTGTAGATCATTCTTTTGGTACTTAATGATGTAAGAAGGGGATGATCCAGGGTTGTAAGTCTAATAAACAAGCCTAGGGATTGATAAACACAGTAGGACATAGTAATAGAGTAAGAAAGGGTAGCTGTAGAACTTAAAAGTATGAGAAAGGAGGCTGATTGCTGGAAGCTATTCTTCCTGAGGCTGTGTTTTAAATACAAATGCTTTCATGTGCATCTTCTGAGGACCCTGTCTTGCCAACTTTGCTGGGTTGATTTTGTTACAGAGAGGAAAATAAAGGCATTCACTGAGATTTGTGGACAGTTTGAATTGGAAAGGATGCTAAAGCTCATATACCATCTTGCTTTGCATATTCAGAAACTAATATCCCAAAAGGGGAATAGTTTCTCAAGGTGTCACAAAAATAACAAGTGGTTCAGGCCCATGGGTTTCAGATCAGGTCCTCTGACTCCCTTTCTCAAGTACTTTTCTACTTCACATTAGAGAACCTTTTAAAATATATTTAAATTTCATTCAAAATAAGCAAATAACCTACAACATAATGAAATGATAATTAAATTTAGAGGAAAAAAGATGTTGATTTTAATATTGGCTCTGGCTCCCTGTAGTTCTATGTTCTAGGACTGATCATTTTTCAGATTAATCATGTATAAAATAAAAGGATTAGAATATATAATCTCTAAATTTCTACCTGATTCTAAATACACATATACAAATATACATATATATATATCTAATATATGTAGTTTTTGATTTCCAAAGATTCTATATCTTTAAATTAAGAAGTTTTTGCATTTCCACTAGCTTTCTATTTGTATGGTGAAAACATTGAATATTTTTAAATTTATATTTCCCCTAATATTCAGATCTCACTGAAGAATATTTCCAAGTGGTAGATAACCATCTATCTGGCTTCAATTGAAGATTAAGCTTACTTGGGTGACATATAACCTATGATAAGAATATTGTTTGCACATATTTTTATTACCTTTTAACTGTGTATTCAGTGACAATAACAACAATAATAGTAAATAACACTTATATTGCATAAACAATGTATGAGGCTTTCTACTAGGCATTTTATGATTATTATACTATTTCATCTTTAAAACAAGGAAGGAAGAAAAGATGAATGGAAGGAAGGAGAGAGGAGAAGCATCTACTGTGTATCTTAGAAAGACATGATCAGATTAGTAGAATGAAATACCAGATGTCTTGATATTCTTTATAACTTAGTGGATGATAGAGCCCCATATCACTTATGTAAACCTTAAAATATCCTTCAAAATTCAACAAATAAATGAGAACTAGAGGACCATTACAGAGTACTGTCTTCCACAAACCCTTGGAACTAATAGTGTCTCAAGTCTGAGAAAAAGGATTTTAATACATATTGCCATTCTCAGTACTCAGAGCCTTAAAACTATTGAGAAGCATTCAAATTATAGAACCTAATTAAAGAGATTAGAACCATGTAGGCACAGGACAAAATATATATCCTCTTTGTCATCTTTTTTTTCCTACAAAACAGTTGCTCTCACTGAATTTGCAGAGATGAATTTAAATTATTGATATACTTATTCAGCTTGTTGTAGTTGTTACTGTTGAGTTCTGACTCTTCCTGACCAAGTGGACCATAGTATGCCATGAGTTTTCTTGACAAAGATACTAGAATGTTTTGCCAATTCCTTATTCATCAGATTAAGGCAGACAGAAGTCAAGTGACTTGCTGAAGATCACACAGCTACTAAGTTTCTGGGTCCAGATTTAAATTTAGGTCTCCCTGACTCCAAACTCTTACACTTTATCCACTCTGGCACCTAAAAAATTCATTCTATCTAAAAGGGCAAATGTCTATAAAATTTTAAAATGAGTCAACTTAACAAGTATTATAACAAGGCCATGATAACAAACAGTACCATAAATATAAGACAGACCCTTTCCTTAAGGTAATTTAGATTATAATGAGCAAAGACACCAAAGAAAAGAGAGTTTATGAAGGCTGCAGATTGAAAGGGAAGTAAAAGATACTTGGAATAGTGGTATAGTTAGTGAATTGAAGATTTGGTTTTGCTAAACACTTTCTTTAAAATGGAGGAGGATGTAGAAGGAAAATAACCATGGGGAGAAGCAATGGGAAAATGACTTAACTTGAAAACTTTCTGAAACATCAAAAAAGGTGAGACTACAACAACAATATCAATGACAACAGATAACATACTAATGGATCTGGCCAATGTAACTGAAAGGACATAGAGCTTCTGACTAGTCAATAAGCATTTATTAAGCACCTTTTATTTTTCAGGCACCATTCTGAGCATTGAGGATATAAATAAAAAATAAAAAAAAACAGATAGTGCTTCCCTCAATATGTTTACAATTTAGTAAAAGATTGCTAATATCCATAAATAGAATAAAAAGGGATACCATCTACCTGAACCAACCGTGGCACTATTTTTTCCCTTCTCCACCTATGCAACAATTTTTCTATAAAACAACATCAAGTCATGAATGTCACCTAGATTTGTTCATGGAAATGGAGGGATTTAGGATGGCAATCAGAATCAGATCATTACTACTAGAAATTAAAGAAATATCATCTGTAAAGCCTAAACGGAGTAAACAATGTGGGAAATATACAGAAATGGTGATGACTATAAGGCAAATCACTAAAGGTTATTTAACACCTGAGAAGATAATCTCTCATGAACTGACAAATCACAAATTCCCAAAGTGCAAGTACAAACTTCAAAATGTCCTAGAAACCTCAACTAATGAACTGTGCCGAAGGAGGCTATTGTCATATATGAACTCTCACTCACAGTTATCAGGGCATAACATTAATTCATAAAACTTAAAAACACGAATATTAATGAACATTTTAGATAATAACAAAAACTCTCCAAATTACATGGAGTAAAATGATTTCAAAATATGGAGATTTGTTAAAGGATCTCAAAGTTTTCAAGATGAGGAGAGTGTGACTACTATCACAGTTTTTCTTTCTGCTATTAGAGTTAACCACGAACATTCTTTAAATCATCCAGTAGATTAAGTCTTTACAACCTAATACATTTTACTGAACTATAAAAAACAGTTATTTTATCAGCCAGGGTTATACTTATAGAAATTAAATATAAAAATTGTTCCAGGAGCATGAAAATAATATTAAAAAAGATGAGAAAATGATAAAGTTTGAGAATATATTAATTATTGCAAAATAGCAAAGTCAATAAAATGCACTTTAATATTTGTTAATATATAATGAAAAATGGAACATATTTATATACTTAATGGATATACATATGTATGGCATTTATGTATTTTATATGTATGACAAACACATACATTTATATCTGTATATATATATGTGTGTGTGTTTATGTATATATGTGTATCTGGATATGACTTCTTCCCTTCACATAAAAGTAAGCCAGCAGAAGTATTAAGTAATAGCTTTGTGACTCTGGACAACTCATATCAACTTCATCTATAAACTGGGTTGACAGAAAAATAATTTTTATGGTGTTTTTGAGTTCTAGATGTATAATCCCATGGTCTAACATTGGCAGTAGCATTCATAAGAACTAATTTAATCTGCATACACATCTATACAGAGACATAAAGCAGAAAACCATTCATTATATTAACATTGGATAATAATCTCCAAAATATTATTTAATTATCCCTACATTATCATCCCCACTGATCATAAGGAACTCAAGTCAATATTAACTTACAGCTAAGAAAAATGATATTTCTGGTTTTGCCTCTTTGGAAGTTGTTTAAATTTCACCTTGAGATAATCTAAAGGAAATGATCTGCTACATTACCCAAATACTCTGTTTCCCCTTTTAGAAGTGCAGAATATGAAATGTATTACTGTATAAAGCAGAAGCGAAGCTTTGTGTATGTATTAAGATAGATTACTTATGTGAAATGAAAATGAAGATCGTAAATCAAAGCAGCTCATTACAAATTTCTTGTTTTACAGTAATTTATCAGTTTTACTCTTAGTTTTTGTTGTTCAGGTCCATTGTTCCCTGCTTGAGTCTTGGCCTCTCAGTTAAATATGGCTACAAGTTTCTGTTCTTTAATCAAAGGTATTTGTACCATATGAAAGTACATATGCTTTCCTGCCATTGTAAACATAAGGGGAAAATCATTGAACAATTTGGAAAACAACACTTTATCAATAGTCCCATATAGTCTATTTTCATTGAATTAATGAGGCATTTTTCTCAACCTTTATTTAAAAGGCAACAGACAGGAGATCCTGGGATTAAATTTGGCCTGGGACCCTACTTGGCTTTGTGTCCCTGGACAAGTCACTTTTTGCTTAGCCTTTATCACTATTCTGTCTTGGGACCAATATGTACAGTATTGATTCTAGGATGGAAAGTATGTTTTTTTTAAAGACAATTATAATAAAAGTAATTGCTTTTAAAATGGGTAATGCCACATATAGGATATATATATATATATATATACATATACATATGTATATATATATATAAATGAAATTGTAATAGAGAAGAGTGTTCTAGAAAAAGAATACAATTGCCTTTCTTCTGGGTTGTTAACTTCTGAATCTTTTCTTTTTCAGTGTTTTTTGGACTCTGTAACATCCAATATCTATTAAAGTTCTAGGGGGCACTGTGGAACTCTGTGAAGCAGGTTTAACCCCACTTAAGATCATGGATGTTACATGATACCAAGGAAAATAGAAAATAACACTTTTTAGATGGTTTCTCATTTTTAGGAAACAATCTCTAAGAAAGGAGAGAATATTTTGCCAGTCATATATCATGGTATCACAGATTTAGAGATGGAAGTAGGGTTAAGAGGACATTTAGTCTAATTCATTTCTTTAATTGATGGGGCAATAGTTAGAGTTAAAGGGTTTTGCCTAATATCATGAAATAGTTCAGCAGAAGAATATATTTTGTTTAGAATATTTTATCTAAATTTTGGCAAAGAGTTTGATAGAATATCATATGTTATTCTCGTGGAAAAGATAGAGAGGTGAGCCAGGGGTGATGACTCATTGTCTGTAATCCTAGCTACTGGGGAAGCTGAGGCTGAAGTATTCCCTGAGCCAAATGTGGAGTCCTGAACTGCAGTGGGCTATGTTGATTGGAAATCCACATTAAATCCAGGAATATTATGGAAAGTCTCGGGGTTTGGAGACCCCACAAGTTGCCCAAAGAAGGAAAATTTTCTCAATAAGGAATTTGGAACATGGTTGTGAGTAAACTTAAAAAGAGTAGACTGAGAAAAGGTAAGGAGAAAGGAGTGAGGGTAGGGAAGGAAACAGAGGAGAGGAGTTTTTATTCTCTTCAAAAAAATCAATTTTTTAAGCACAAGATAGAAGTATAAATAGATAAACATTTTTAAAAAGAGGTTGAAGTTGAAGATTTGAATGAAGTTATTATGAATCAACAGTACACTATAGTATACACAAATATTAATCAAATATTTGGGTCCATTAAGAGAAGTCTGTTATCTATGATGAAAGGAGCTTTACTCTCTCTGCAATCCATATCAGACCACATCACAAGTATTTTGTGTAGTTCTTTATGTAGCTTTTTTATAGGAAACAGTAATATGGTGCACTATCTGGGTAGATTTTGGAAAAGGACCCTTGAGATCATGCTATATGGCAGAGGTTCTCAAACTTCTTTGGCCTACGGCCCCCTTTCCAAAAAAAAAAAATTACTTAGCCCCCTGGAAATTAATTATTAAAAATTTTAATAGCAATTAATAGGAAAGATAAATGCACCTGTGGCCATCACCACCCCCCTGGATCACTGTAGTACACACCAGGGGGCAATGGTGCCCACTTTGGGAATCACTGCTATATGGTAATAATGTGAAAGATATTAGATTCCAGAAGCAAAAATTGAGAATCTGTTGAGAGATGAGGGTGGGACACCTGTGATAGTCATCTTCAGGACTTAAAATATTAGCTAGGTTGGAGTAGATAGGGTGCTAAACATGGAGAACAAAATCTGAATTCAAATTCTGCCACAGATGATAGCTATGTGAACCCTGACAAGACACTTAACCTCTGATTGATGTAATTCCCTCATCTATTTTGTTGTTGCTCTTTAGTCTTTTAGAATCTTTGCCTAGAAAACTCCAAATGGGATCACAAAGAGTTGGACACAACTGAAAAGATTTAACAGTAACAACAATCCCTGTAGGTAGGTGCCATTAAGATCTGGATATTATCTAAGATAATAATAACAATTATGTAGGTTAGCAGAAAACTAGGAGGCTAAAAATGGTTAAATGACTTCTTAAGAATAATATAATCAGTAAGTGTGTGAAGCAGGATTTGGGATTTTCTTGGCTCCAGATCCAGAATTTGACCCACTATACCACCTAGAAGTTATGTTTGAACAGATGGCCTCATAGGTCCTCTCCAAAACTGAAATCTTACAATTCATAATGCATTTGGCCCTCTTCTTTTCCCCATCCTTCTATGTCTGTTTCACATTACTTGATGCTCTGTTTCTGTACCTTTAATATTCAGAATAAGTGCATGGTTACTTCAATTTTGCTATCCTGAATGGATTACCTTCTCATGTGTATTCATCACCAGTACTTTTCCAAGTGCTTTACAAAATGGTATAATGTGGGTTGCTTATCTCTGGAAGCTTTACTTCTAAATTTTCATAGTTAGGTAAAGTTACATACACATCTTCCTTGGTTGAAGTTAATCAAAACCCATCAGGTGTTAAAATAGTGAGTAGGCACCAGAAAAAAGCCCTTCCCTGAAGTAATTAGGATTTTAAAAATGTAATGAAAATTGGCTTGGAATTTGAAGAACAAAAAGCCAATGAAAATATTAAGATGGGGGAAGAGGAAGGAAGAGCAGCTGGATTGAGAGCCAGGCCTAGAGATGGGAGTTCCTATGTTCAAATTTGGCCTCAGATAATTCCTAGTGGTGTGACTCTGGGAAAATCACTTAACCCTCATTGCCTAGCCCTTATGGCTCTTCTGCTTTGAAGCCAATACCTAAGGTAGAAGGTAAGGGTGGAAATAAAAAAGGAATTTGGCATAGGGTGTCTTTAGGACATAGGGGAAGAGGTATCTACACGTAGACCAGGAAGGGCTGAGATGCTTAGATTGGAATCACTTCCTAAGTGTCTTGATTGCTCTAATTGTACATTAAGAATTACTTGTGTAGATTGAATTACTTCCTAGTTAAGATGGTGGCAGAGTAAAAAGCAGCTGCTTAACCTCTCCTAACCAAAACATATAGGACTCCTCAAGAAGACATAAAAACAAATCCAGAGGAAATAAGGGACCCAACAACAGGGAGCAGCATTGGAGGTACATGGAATCGGTTCATTTCCATGCTATAAAGGGGTGAAACAGCTCGAACTAAAATGTGAGCTGAGTAACCCCCTCTCACCCCCCACACCACCTACAGTGCCAAAGCCAGCGCACAAGAGTTAGAGCAAGTTTGGGGCACACATTAAGTCTTTGGAAGCTACCTGGGGTCACCAGGGCCTGCCCCTGAGAGCAGCAAGACTTAAGACCCCAGGAGGCTAAAGAACGCGTGGACTTTGAACACAGACCCTGAGCTCAGGCACGGGTGGGGGTGCAGATGCAAGCACAGACATGGATCCTGAGCACAGGCAAGGACTAGGATCCTGAGAGCATGCACGGACCTTGAGTGGGGACCCAGTGCAGACGGGTGCACAACTATGGAATCAGCACCCTGAGACTGTTAAAGGAGCCTTGTGCAGAGGAACAAACAAGGGGACCACCAAGAGGCTTGACCCTGAGAACAACTAGACCTGAGACCTCAGGAGCCTAAAAAGCACAGACAGACCCTGAGTGTGAAGATAAACCTAACAGGGACCAGGGCTAACAATGGCAAGTCAGAGACAAGAACCCCAAAAGAGAAAGATCATCAAGAAGAAATCTGTAACCCTCGACAACTTTTACACAAATAAAATCCAGACAACAGAGCAAACAGTGGAGGAAAACAAACAAGTAATCATATCCAAACCTTCCCAAAATAATGAAAACTGGCCACAAGCTATTGAAGAGTTCAAATATGAGATGATGAGAAAGATGGAAGAGATTCGGTGAGAGAAGTGGGAAATAGCTCAAAAGGAAATCAACAGGTTAGAAGACAGAAACTCCCAAATGGAGAAAGATGCCCCCAAATCAAACAAATGGAAAGCAAATTGGAAACCAAAATCTGGCAAGGAAATAACAGTTGAAAAGGCAGAATTTCACAACTGGAAAGTGAGGCAAGTAAATTGAAGACCAGAAATGACCAGATTGAAAAGGAAAACCAAAAGACTATAACCAAGAACCAGTACCTAAAGGCTAGAATTGAGGCGATTAGAATCTAATGATCTCTCAAGACAGCAAGAACAAATGAAACAGTCAAAAGACTGATAAAATAGAAGGAAACATGAAATATTTCAATGACAAAGTGACAAGATCAAGAAAACAGATCTAGAAGAGACAATCTGAGAATCATAGGTCTTCCTGAAAAAGCAGAAATTAATAGAAATTTGGACTCCATACTAAAAGAAATTATTCAGTAAAATTGCCCTGAAGTTCAAAACAAGAGGGCAATATAGTCATTGAAAGGATCCATAGATCACCCTCTACACTAGACCCAGAAAAGACAACTCCCCAGGAATATAATAGTCAAATTCAAGAGCTTCCAAGTAAAAAAAATTTACAAGAAGCCAGAAAGAGACAATTCTGATATCAAGGAACACCAATCAGGATCACACAGGATCTGGCAGCCTCCACACTAAAAGACCGCAAGGCTTGGAATATGATATTCAGAAAGGCAAGAGAACTGGGTCTACAACCAAGGATCATATACCCATCAAAACTAACTATATACTTCCAGGGGAAAGTTTGGGCATTCAACAAGATAGAAGATTTCTAAGTATTTGCACAGAAAAGATGAGGACTAAATGGAATGTTCTATATCCAACCACAAAAATCAAGAGAAACATGAAAAGGTAAATAAGAAACAGAGGGGAAAGAAGGAAAACTTGTGTTTTTTTAAATTTGCCTCTTTAAGGGCTTCAATATGATCTAATTATTTGTATTCCTATGTGGAGAAATGTTATGTATAATTTTCTCTAAGGAACTCTATTCTATATTATAGTATTCACTATTATAGTAATTAGAAGAATTATTCATAGGGAGAGGTTGGAATACTAAATGGTCTAAGATGATATGGGGTGAAAAAGAGGGGGGGTGAATAGTAGAGGACACCAAGAGAAACTTGAATGAATAAGAAAAATAGGATATTCTATTACACACAAAGAGGGCATGGGAAGGGGAAGGGATGAATACTATTATAAGAAGGAGAGGAAGAAAGCATTAAGAAGTAATATTTAAAGGGGGCAGCTGGGTAGCTCAGTGGAGTGAGAGTCAGGCCTAGAGACAGGAGGTCCTAGGTTCAAACCCGGCTTCAGCCACTTCCCCAGCTGTGTGACCCTGGGCAGGTCACTTGACCCCCATTGCCCACCCTTACCAATCTTCCACCTATGAGACAATGCACCGAAAGTACAAGGGTTTAAAAAAAAAAGAAGTAATATTTAAACCTTACTCTCAGTGTAATTAACCCTGCGAGGGAAGAATAGCTTTATGCATTGGGATATAAAACTCTATCTAACCCTACTGAGAAAGTCAGAAGGGATAGACCAAGGGGAGCAGGGGGGAGTAGGGAGGTTAAAAAAGGGAGGGGAGAAGAAGGGGGAGGAAATTCATTAGGCCTTAAAAATAAAAAGAGGGGAATAATAAGGGAGGGGGTAGAAAGGGAAGTAAATCAAGGGAGGGGACAAGGGTTACTGGCATAAAGCAAACCACTGGCTTAAAAGGAAATAGTGTAAGAAGAAGGGGTAGAATTAGGAGAGGATACCAAAATGTTGGGGAATACACAACTAATAATTTTAACTCTGAATGTGAATGGGATGAACTCACCCATAAAAAGGAAGCAAATATCAGAGTGGATTAGAAACCAAAATCCTGCCATATGTTGTCTACAAGAAACACATATGATGCGGGTGGACATACACAGGTTTAAGGTAAAGGGCTTGAGCAAAATCCTTTGGGCCTCAAATGAGTAAAAGAAGGCAGGAGTGGCAATTATGATTTCTGACAAAGCCAAAATAAAAATAGATATGATTAAAAAAGATAAGGAAAGGGGCAGCTGGGTAGCTCAGTGGAGTAAGAGTCAGGCCTAGAGACAGGAGGTCCTAGGTTCAAACCCGGCCTCAGCCACTTCCCAGCTGTGTGACCCTGGGCAAGTCACTTGACCCCCATTGCCCACCCTTACCAATCTTCCACCTATGAGACAATACACCAAAGTACAAGGGTTTAAAAAAAAAAGATAAGGAAGGTCATTACATCCTGATTAAAGGCAGTATAGACAATGAGGAAATAGCATTGCTAAATATGTATGCACCAAATGACATAGCAACCAGATTCATAAAGGAGAAACTGGCAGATCTGAAGAAGGAAATAGATAGTAAAACCATACTAGTGGGAGATATAAATATCCCTCTTTCAGATGTAGAAAAATCAAAGCAAAAAATAAATAAGAAAGAGGTAAGAGAGATGAATGAAGTCCTAGAAAAATTAGATTTAATAGATATATGGAAAAAAATAAATAGGAACAAAAAGGAATACACCTTCTTTTCAGCTGCACATGGAACATTCACAAAGACTGACCATGTAATAGGGCATAGAAACATTGCAAACAAATAAAAAATGCAGAAATAATAAATGTAACCTTCTCAGATCATAACACAATAAAAATAATAATTAGTAAGGGCACCTGGACAGGAGAATCAAAAACTAATTGGAAATTAAATAATATGATTCTCTAAAACCAACCAGTCAAAGACGAAATCATAGAAACAATCAACAATTTCATTGAAGAGAATGACAATGATGAGACATCTTATCAAACTCTGTGGGATACAGCCAAGGCAGTACTCAGGGGGAAATTTATATCCTTGAGTGCATATATTAACAAATTAAGGAGGGCAGAGATTAATGCACTGTGCATGCAACATAAATAATTAGAAAGAGAGCAAATAAAAAATCCCCAGATGAAAACTAAATTCAAAATACTAAAAATCAAGGGAGAAATTAATAAAATCAAAAGTAAAAGAACTATTGAATTAATAAATAAGATTAGAAGCTGGTATTTTGAAAAAACAGATAAAGTAGACAAAGTAATGTTTAATCTAATAAAAAAAAGGAAAGAAGAAAACCAAATTGCCAGTATTAAAGATGAAAAGGGAGACCTCACCTCTAATGAAGGGGAAATAGGGGCAATCATTAAAAACTATTTAGCCCAATTTTATGGCAATAAATATAGCAATATAGGAGATATGGATGAATATTTACAAATTGTCTAGATTAACAGCAGAAGAAATAGAATACCTAAATAATCCCATATCAGAAAAAGAAATTGAACAAGCCATCAAAGAACTCCCTAAGAAAAAATCGCCAGGGCCTGATGGATTCACAAGTGAATTCTATCAGACATTCAAAGAGCAACTAATCCCAATACTATACAAATTATTTGATATAATAAGCAAAGAAAGTGTCCTATCAAATTCCTTTTATGACACAATGATGGTACTGATTCCTAAGCCAGTTATATCAAAAACAGAGAAAGAAGACTACAGACCAATCTCCCTAATGAACATAGATGCAAAAATCTTAAATAGAATACTAGCAAAGAGACTCCAGCAAGTCATCAAGAGGATAATCCACCATGATCAGGTGGGATTTATACCAGGAATATAAGGATGGTTCAACATTAGAAAAACCATCCACATAATTGACCATATCAACAATTTAACAAACAAAAATCACATGATTATCTCAATAGAAAGCTGGAAAAGCCTTTGACAAAATACAGCACCCATTCCTATTGAAAACCCTGGAAAGAATATGAATAGAAGGACCTTTTCTAAAAAAAATAAACAGTATGTACCTAAAACTAGTGGGGCAGCTGGGTGGCTCAGTGGATTGAGAGCCAGGCCTAGAGACTGGAGGTCCTAGGTTCAAGTCCGGCCTCGGACACTTCCAGCTGTGTGACCTTGGGCAAGTCACTTGACCCCTATTGCCCACCCTTACCACTCCTGGGCCAAGGACAGTCCCTAGCCAGGATGAAAAAGGAGGAGGGTTGGGCGTGGGGCTAGCAACCCCACCCTTTAAAAACTACATCTGCTAAAGAAACTACAACCTAAAGTAGGGGCAGCTGGGTTAGCTCAGTGGATTGAGAGTCAGGCCTAGTGACGAAAGGTCCTAGGTTCAAGTCCGGGCTCAGACACTTCCCAGCTGGGTGCCCCTGAGCGACTGTGTGACCCATTGCCTACTGGTTGTGGCCCTATGCTCCTAGAATGGAGTCCCAGGATAAAAAAAAAAAACAAAACCCTAAAACTATCAACAATCATCATATGCAATGGAGATGAATTAGAAGCCTTTCCAATAAGATCAGGAGTGAAACAAGGATGCCCATGATCACCTCTATTATCTAGCATAGTACTAGAAACACTAGCAGTAGCAATTAGAGAAAAAAAAAGAAATTGAAGGTATCAAAATAGGCAATGAGGAGACTAAGCTATCACTCTTTGCAGATGATATGATGGTATACTTAAAAAATCCTAGAGAATCAACTAAGAAGCTTGTAGAAATAATCAATAACTTTAGCAAAGTTGCAGGTTACAAAATAAATGCACATAAATCATCAGCATTTCTATATATTTCCAACACATCACAGCAGCAAGAGGTAGAAAGGGAAATACCATTTAAAATTACCCTAGACAATATAAAATACTTAGGAATCTATCTACCAAAACAAACACAGGAATTATATGAAAACAACTACAAAACACTTTCCAAACAATTAAAACTAGATCTAAACAATTGGAAAAATATTGATTGCTCATGGGTAGGATGAGCTGACATAATAAAAATGACCATTCTACCCAAATTAATTTACCTATTTAGCACCATACCTATCAAACTGCCAAAAAAACTTTTTTTACTGAATTAGGAAAAACTATAACAAAGTTCATCTGGAATAACAAAAGATCAAAAATATCAAGGGAAATAATGAAAAAAATGTGAAGGAAGGGGGCTTAGCAGTACCAGATATTAAACTGTACTATAAAGTTGCGGTCATCAAAACGGTATGGTACTGGCTAAGAGACAGAAGGGAGGATCAGTGGAATAGACTTGGGATAAATGACATCAGCAAGACAGTGTATGATAAACCCAAAGAGCCCAGCTTTTTGGACAAAAAACCACTATTTGACAATAACTGTTGGGAAATCTGGAAAAAAAATATGGGAGAGATTAGGTTTAGATCAACACCTCACACCTTACACCAAGATAAATTCAGAATGAATATAAAGAAGGAAACTGTAAATAAGTTAAGTGAACACAGAATAGTTTACTTGTCAGATCTCTGGGAAAGGAAAATTTTAAAACCAAGCAAGAGTTAGAGAAAATTACAAAATGTAAAATAAATGATTTTGATTACATCAAACTAAAAAGCTTTTGTACAAACAAAAACAATGTAGCCAAAATCAGAAGAGAAACAACAAATTGGGAAAAAAATCTTCATAACAAAAGGGTCTAATTACTTAAATATACAAGGAGTTAAGTCAATTGTATAAAAAATCAAGCAATTCCCCAATTGATAAACGTGCAAGAGACATGAATAGGCAATTTTCAGATAAAGAAATCAAAAGTGTCGATAAGCCCATGAGAAAGTGTTCTAAATCTCTAATAAATAGAGAAATGCAAATCAAAACAACTCTGAGGTATCACTTCACCCCTAGCAGATTGGCTAAAATGAAAGAAGGGAGAGTAATGAATGCTGGAGGGGATGTGGCAAAACTGAGACATTAATGCATTGCTGGTGGAGTTGTGAACTGATCCAACCATTCTGGCTGGCAATTTGGAACCAGCCATACCATTGTTGGGTTTGTACCCCAAAGAGATCATAGATAAACAGACTTGTACAAAAATATTCATAGCAGGGCTTTTTGTGGTGGCATCTGGAATGAAAATCAACATGGAGGAGTCAATGTGGTATAGTAAAAAAAGCATAGAGACTGGGGTCAAAGAACTGGGTTTGAATCTGGCCTTCTCTGCATATTCCTACTGTGGCCTCAAACAGATATTTCACATCTGAAATTTAAATTCTTCACCTGAAAATGAAGTTCATAGAAATGACGGCTCCTACTGTCAATGAGAAATCATGAATAAGGCTGATTTAACCATAATTTGTTATTAAGATTCATTATATCCTGATTCAAAGAGACCCTTATTTCACAGATCAAAAGATTCAAGACTGGATCAGAGTTTGGACATGACTTTCCAGTGGTCACACAAATAGGAAATAAGGGGGCTTAGATGGGATAAACTCTAAGCCCTCCTCCAGGTCTAAAGTTTATGAATATTATTTAGATTTTAGTCTACATATTTGGCACTGATGATTTGGACAAGCAAAGTATTATTGATGTCTATATCAATATAAATATGTTTACAACCTTATTTGCTATCCCCGTTCATACTGTCTTCATTAAAAGTCATGACATTTTATTCTGTAATATTTTCTGGTCTCTAGTGAAGTAACTTCTAGCAGAGTTGTACAATTTTATTCACAGGCAAGGGGATTTTTTTTTTGTAATTCCTCTTTCAAATTAATGTTACCAAGTTAACTTATTCTGATAGAATTAAGCTATCTTGATAGACATTGGTTAGTGTCAGGAATAGAGGTCATTCAACTGATTAAATGTGCTGATTGAAACCTAGTCAGTCAAGTAATAAGTTTGAACAGAAAAATGTAAGGGCTGAACTTAAGAGAAATTGCAAGAATGGAGACTACTTTCTAGAAATAATGTCAATATTTTACCATGTTGAGTAAAATAATAAAATTTAACAATACATTTAATAATGATGAAGATGATGAAGTCAGAAACTTCTAATGGTGTTACCATTCAATTTAGCTTACTCAAGTATGTATTATATTATTTATGAATTGTGGGGGATGGAATAACAATGACCTGAATAATTAGACATATTTGAGAAAGCATAATGTTTTGACTTTCAAGCTACAAGCTGTACAATTACTCCCCACATTCTAGAAAAAGAATGTTTATGGGGAAAACAAACCAATAACAGGTCCCTTGGCAGGAGTTCTGTCATTATGATGCACAAATTTAAAACCTTTTTCCCTTTAGCACTCAATTTAGTCTCAGTTGCTCTGAATTTTTACTCCAGTTTCGCAGGCACAGATTTTTTGAACAATGTTTGCATCGATCTTCTTCACCTGCTGAATTGAATTTTGAGTTTCTATGGCATTTGAAACCAAAGGCAAAACCAAAACCAAAAATAAGCTGAAAATAAAATCCTTTAAAATCTTTTCTGTTTCTTCCTTCTCTGGTCCCCTTTATGAGTGAACATGGAAAGAGTAGCCATCTGGACTGCAAAAGGAAATAATAACATCTCCCATTTCTAAATGAAATTAGTAATAACCATAAGCCCTGAGAAATTAAATTTGTTGGCTTTTTTCTCCACTGTTTGAGCCTAGGGACATACTGACAGGCTGACAAGTCTGAAATATGTACATAAACTTTGATTGTGATTTAATAAAAAAACATTTTACTTTACTTTTTATTTCAGTTCATTAATATTTTTAATTTGCACAGTGCCAAAAGCATGATGCTCTCACAGTCAGAAACAAATTAAACCCTCAGGGAAGGAAAAATGTTACCCCATGAGAAAAGGCTTCTTCTGCAGCTGGCACTCCAAACCACTGGACCACTTGACAGCAGATCTTTGATAGGTGATTAGTAACACACCTTCTCTGTGGTACTCTGCCATTTCTAAATCTACTTGAAGCCTTGAGATGCTACACTATATTAATATACAAATGGCCTGACAGAAGCTTTTTCTAATTAGTTTATTCAATCTCTTCCATAGCAACTCAAATTCTGTTTCTTTGTCTGAACACTTGAAGCTCAGCCATCTGCCATATAGTTTTTTGTTTTTTTTAAATTTATGAACAATAGTCATATTACCTGTTCTATACTTTTTGGCCATTTTTGTCAAAAAAAATTTTTAACAGAAGGCAGAGTTCAGTTTTAGGAAGAGATCATTGGTCAAGATGAAGTCTGTGATTGATTATAGATGAGGATGCTAAATGAAAGTAAAACTGATTTTCTATACTGGTTAACAATCCTGTAAAATAATAATCTTTAAGAAATAATGAGCCAGATTCCACTGTCTTTCTGGTGTTAAATTACATAAAGTACATTGGGAAAGAAATATTTTCATCCTTAAATTTGGTTTAAAACACAATTCTAGGTTAGTCGAAATGGCCATATTTTTCATCTCTGATTGGTTAAGTATTATTCACTAGTTCAGTTCTCATCAACTCAGGACTAACTGATAACAATAACCTTCTTTTGGGCCTTCCTGCTTCTCATCTTTGCACTCATTCCAGTCCATTTTCCATTCAGCTATCAGTGTGATTTCCCTAAAGTACAAATTTAATTGTTTCACTCTTGCTTCCTATTCAATAAACTCGATCTGCAGGATCAAACATAAAATCCATTTTTTTGTCATTCAAGGCACTTCATAATCTTTCCTCTCCAGATTTCCTAGTTTTATTACACGTACTCTCCCATCCCCATCCACTTTAGTCCAGTGATATTAACTTCCTTAGTGTTCTTTAACAAGACACTCAAAATTCCCCAAGTCCAGGTATTATCAATGACTACACCCCATGCCCAGATGCTCTCCCTTCTCCTACCTAAATTTTGGTTTTTTTCAAGGCTCAATTCAAATCTTGTCTCCATCAGGAGTCTTTACTAGTGTCCCTTAAAGTCAGTGTCTTTTCTTTAATATGATGTTTGATTTATCATATATATATATATCTTGTTTATATACAACTTTTGTCAACTTTTTTCCTATGAGATTATAATCTCTTTATGGGCAGCTACTAATTTTTGCCTTTCTTTGTAGCTCCAGTACTTATCACTGTGCCTGGATCATAGTAAGCACTTTTCCTCCCCCTTTTTTAAATTAAAAAAATTCATCAGATTATCATGTCATTATAATTTTCAGTAATAATTTTCTGACATTTTGCAACATGGTAAGCACTTAATAAATGCTTGTTGATTTGACTATTGTTGCTAGCCATACCATTTTAGACAAGTTTGGTCACTCCTTTTTTTCTCTTCTGTAAACAAGTGATACCTTTTGTTTTTAGAGCACTTTACTTCCTGCACATATTTCTTACCTTTCCCTAAACCAGGAAATTTCTCCATGAAACAAAGATTTAAATTAATGAGAAGGGATAAATATTTTAGCAAAAAGAATAAACTGTGCCTAAAAACACATACAATTCTTCCACATATATATTGCTCCACCTCTGCTAAGAAATGGGTAATATTTGGCTAGTATTTTATCACACGAACTAATAACTTTTTAATAGTTCTATTGTATTATGACTTTTTTTGTTTTGATTTTGGTGGCTCTAGACCTCAGCCAAGCTCAAAACTGAAAGAAGGAAAAATAACCTAGGCTCATTTTTTTGTCTGTTATATTCAAAAGGGAACAAATTACATGGCTAATGAGATCTCTTTTAATTCTCAAATTCTATAATTTTGTGATAGAGGGATGGAAGAAGATATACTATGCACAAATATAAAACCGAATAAGTCTTACCTCATATCATGGTCACGGTAAAATCATTTAAGCCACTGATAAATAGAAATTTTTAGTTCTCATTTAAAAGACAACGTACAAGGTTCAATGCATGGAAAACAAATTCCTCTGCACTAAGGAAGATATATTCTAGAAAGGATAAATTATTTGTCTTGCCCTCATCATTTTTAGGGCCTAAAAGGAGAAAACTAAAACATAGATAAGTATGACATGCAACTTAAGATGTAGTCAGCTAGGTTGTAGAGTAAATAGATTGATGGGTCTAGAATCAGGAATCATTTTCTTGAGTTCAAATCTGGTCTCAGACATTTAGGTACAAGGCAAGTCACTTAACCCTATCTGACTTAGTTTCTTCATCTATAAAATGAGCTACAGAAGTAAATAGCAAATTATTCAAGTATCTTTGCCAAGAAAATCCCCACATGGGATCATAAAGAGTCAGATATGACTGAAAATGACTAAACAACAAATTGATTATGGGTGCATAAGAGATAAACAGAAGAAATAAATACATGAGGTGTGAGAGACCTAGGAAGGAAATTTGATGTCAGAATGAGCTTGGGTAAGGTCTTAAGGAGGTAGTAGTATCTGAATTGGACTTTAAAAGATTGGTAAAATATGGGTTTAGAGATTTAAAGTTAGAAAGTAACTCAGTGGAAATAATATAAGTGCAATACATGGGAGAAAAGGTTGACTATATTGTGATATTTGAATGTAATGGATTGTATCATGCTATTAGAAATGACAAATATTTGAAATATACAGAATAAGGGACATACATTAAGAGATTAAAAGAAAAGAAAGGGGAATAAGAATAATACGTATGTTTACAATAAAAAAATAACTCACAAAATCAAGATAAAAAATATCCAACTAAAACAAATTCAAAAGGAACTCAAAAGGAGAGGATGTTTATATTAGCACTCATATATAATTTACCTAATTTAAAACACATTTTAAACAATGTGGAACTTTTGTGGTTTTGCTCACAATTGTAATGTATTTGTTTAGGTAATTTTTTTGTTGGTGGTTTTTAAATATAGAATAAAAAAAGAAAATAACTTTGAAGCATCTCACACAGATGAGGTAATGAAGTTCCAGAGAGCATAAATGACTGTGCTAGAGGTAGTAATGACAGAGGAAGAATTTGAATTTAGATCTCCTTAATTCAGAGCCGTCTTTCTATGTTTCTTGTGTTAAAATATTCCAAATACCCTCATTCTTCCAAGTAGAATGGAAAGTATATCTTCTGAAGGTCAAGGATTTTTTTTTCTTTGTACATGTTAAACATTTTTTAAAAAAATGTGCATGGAGAGAGGAAGGGACTGCAACACACATATTGCTTAGAGCAGAGGTTCTTAATCTTATACATTATGTGTCATGATTAATTCCTCAATAGTCTGGTCTAAGTTCATGGATCTTTTCTCTGAATAATGTTTAAAATAATTCAAAGAAATACTAAATTTGTTAGAAGTCATTAAAAACAAAGAATTTTTTTATCAACCAATTTCATAAACCTTCTAAAATCTATTCCTAGACCCCACATTAAGAACCCCTGGCCTAGACTAACAGATCAGTCTGGAAAGGTAGAATAGCATTAGATTGTAGAAGATTTTAAGTAAGGACCTTGAAAATATATAATTTGGTTGGTGAAAATGCACATGCAAAGATAACTAACTTCATAGGGTTTTGCATTTTAAGGTTCAAACAAGTGGAATGAAAGTTAAAATAAAAAAGTTCAATAAGGGAATTGGTCTTTTCCCCTACATTGTTAAAGTAAATATTCATGGAAAATGAAGGATTTGAGGTAGATACAAGTTGGTTGGAGTTAGATAAATGATGGCAGACCTCAGATAACCTTGATGCTGAGACAAATATAACGTAAGACCATGTCTTCTCCCTACATGAAGTTCAGAGATAGAGCACAGGACACAGAGAAATTAGGAAGACGCTGGCTGCCTGGTTGGTTCCAATTTTTATAGCATAAAATTTTAGTAGTTAAAAACCATCTAAGCATGTCTATAAGCTGTATAAATAAGAAATAATTCCATAGTAAAAAGGTTGGTATCAGGTTAGTAGGAAAAACAAAAGATCACTTGATAGGTAGTTCCCTGGGAATGATTATTTCTGGACTTAGGTCTGTAGGAAGAACACAGCCATATTTTCTGTACATCACCAAGTCCTTGTCTTAATGTCTTCTTTTTCATAGTTTTTAAGAGTCCAGGGTTACTTTAACACCACACAGAAAGAATGGAGAAGAATATAGGTGAATATGTATCATTATGGTTCAAAATAATTATGAAGGTCCTATTAGAGTAAGTAATTTTATTCAACAAAATCACTCCTTTTGGAGCTTTCTACTTTGAGCTGATATCAATTATAAGGATTTAGACTGTTAAGAGATTGAATAAAACACATGGATTTATTAGGCATTGTAATTGTGAAGTTATAATAGAACTTCATATTTTTATAACATTTTAAGGTTTATAAAACATTTCAAAATCACTCTAGATCAAATGATGCAGCTATCACTTCAATCCCATTTTATTGATGAGGAACATGAAGTTCCTGGAGGTAAACAGAGAAAGAATTATTAGTTTAATAATTCAAAAGAGTATGGTTTAGGTAAGAAATATGTGTATATATTAACAGTTCATTTTCTTAGTTTGTATGAGTATAACCATTTCATTTTCTAAATTTAAATAAAATTTTATATTTTTTCTATTCCTTTTTGTTTTCCTTAAATAAAAAAAAAATCTATTGTAAAAAAAGCATTCAATTTTATGGTCTCCCTTTGTTTACTGTAAATTCCAATATCATACAACTGAAGTTGCTTCATTGCTTCTTTTTGACATAAATACTCTGAAATCTTATTATAGGTCTACAGTATATTTTGCTTCATAGCTGTTTTTCAAGGAACATCACTAGATTGATAGTTTTTTGCCTAGCAACAGAAGCACCTACTCCATTAAATCATTCTAACAATAAATACTGGCACAAGGTGAAGCTAAAAGTTAGAAAGATTGACTTTGGTTCTGACCCAGAATATATAACATTGGTCTAGTTAGGGCTTTTAGAATCATTTTAATAACAGACACTCACATTGCACTACAAGTTTTACAAAATGCTTTTCATTTGTTATCTCATTAGATTTTCAGACTAAAACACTGAGCTGGGTAGTGCAAGTTTTATTACTCCCATTTTAAAGATAAGGTAACTGAGTTTTAAAGACTTGTTCTAGTTATAGGTTCTTAGTTTTGAATGGATATTCTGTAATTGTTCTTTTCTCATAACCTCAGAGATTTTTTTACATCCTTCTCTTTAAATAAATGTCTTCTTTCTTCCCCAATCCAAATCCCACTCCATTTTATTGTGAAAGTATAGGTTAGTCATCATGGGATTCTTTATTTTCCTTACTGCAGACCTTAGAATTCCCTTTCTTCTTCACTTACTCTTTTCTCCTTCTTTATTCTTGCCAATGAACAAGAAGTAGACCTTTTCCATGCTTAGGTCAATCAATTTCATGTCCATTTAACATCATTTCTTCCCATTTTTTCCTATAAAAATTATTTTACCTTGAACATTCTTGTCTTCTTTATGCTTTCTCTTTAAAGATCTCATTTGCTCATTTGGGTTCAATTTTATTTTTCTGTAGATATTTCCCAAATTATCTATCTATACACACATATGTAATTATATATATAGTTCCTAAGCCCTTTCCTGAAACTTTGAAACCTGATACCTGTATTACCAACATCTTGCTGAACACCTCAATCTGGATTTCCCATAGGTATATTGAACTTCATGTATCCAAAGACAAATGCATTGGATTTCACCAATTTTCTTTTAATTTTTCCTTTAAAATTCTACATTTCTGATGCTTGAATCATCATTCCAGCAATCACATAAGGTTATAACCTTGGACTTATCCTGGAGAACTTATCTAGTTCTCATTCAAGCAGTTGCCAAGCCTCATTTATTCTAAATTAAATTTTCTATTATCTTTTCTATACTCTCATAAATTCTTACCTAGGACAAACCCTTATCACTTCACACTTAACCTATTGCAATATTCTCATGACTAGTATCTCTGTTCCTAGCCTTTCACCTTACCAACCAATCATCCACACAGCTACTGATTTGATATTCCTAAAATATGGGTCTGACAGTGTTCCAACCTACCAATACACACAAACATGAACAAACATACACACACATACAAATAATTACAATTGTTCCCTATTTTTTATAGGATAAAATACAAAAAAATATTAACATGGAACTTATTTTTCACCATTTGGCTATCATCTCTTCTAAGTTTCCTTTATAGATCACTCCTCAATATGTATATCTAGTTTTATTCTTTCTCATGAAATCTAGTTATACATCATTATTCATATGCATATCCCATCTCAAACCCAGTATCATCCATTTTTAAACCTACTCTTATCTAAATTTTAATATATCTGTTGAGAGCATCACGATCTTCATAGTCAACCATATATTCAAGTTCAGATTTCGCTCTTGATAGTCCCTCATGTTTAGTTTCCAGTCTTGTTGATTCTGCCTCTATATGTCTTCCAATTTTTCTCCTTTCATATGGCCACCCTTCTCCACAATTTAGGGGCTTATGGCTATGTTGTTTTTTTACATCTATAAAAGTATTGTAGCCTTCCTTGTTTCTGCTTTCTCCCCATAACACTTTATCCTCAACTGAACTGCAAAACTATTGATTCAAAGTCAGAGAAACTCCCTTTCTCAGAAAATTTCAGTAGTTCTCCATTTTCTCTAAAATAAAATAAAATCTTCTTAACCCCATATTTAAGACCTTCTACAATTTAGCTCCCACATAATTTTCTAACCTTATTTCATATTATTGTTCTTCAGAAAAATAATATTCTAGCAAATCTTTACTATTAGGCATTTCTTAAATTCAGTTCCTTAAATTCAATATTTCATCTTATGTCTCCTCATATTTGTATAAAATGTCTTCCAAATCTTGATTGTAGTCTCTCCTCATTACCTGTCAGAATTCTTGCCTCTCTTCAATGCTCCAAGTTTAACACTTAACTACTACAAACATAGTGAAGCTTTATTATTATAACTCATTGATAGAATCAATCAAAAGAGATAAATATATGCAGTGCTTTACAAACCATAAAGCAAAATATAAATACAAACTATTATTACTGTTCCCCAATATCTTTGTCTTTCACTCTTATGCTAATTGAACCTGACTTGAGAAACTGATATAACATATTGTGTAAATAAGTGCATTGAAGAGGAAAGAAAAAAATAATACTTTTTCCTGCCCAATTCATATTTGTATATAATTTTGACTTTTTAAAAAAAATTTTAACCACTTTACTTCCTATTATAGATATAATTATAAATTGTAAACATATTTCACTTGGTACTTAACACCTATCTCAATAAAAAAAAGGAGAAAGAAATGTATCTTTTATCAAAAAAATCTCCATTTTTCTCATGACGCTCCCCTTTTCTCTTCTCTTTCTCATTTTATGAGACTTATTATGACATAAGTTTGTTTTTTCAAATGTACTAAATAGTAAAAGAAAAATAATCATTCACAGAATTTGACAATTATTGACTTAAAAAAATCTCAAGTGTGAGATATAGAATAATAGTAGGAGACAGAAATTTAAATACTCTGACTTCATTTAAGCAAATACATTAATGCTTTTTAAAATCAAACTGACTTATGAGTCTATAATAAGCAATGAAGCTAGTAATCAATTAGCCACAACATCTGATAATTCAAATCTAAAGTAAATTATTTGCTGCTACTAAATATGCTGAAGGAATATACAATTTCATATTGAATTGAATTCCAATTCAATTCAGTTCCACAAATTTAATTAAATGTCTACTCCAAACAAGGTAGTGTATATACCGAGGGACACAAAGATGAATTAATTCTTAGCCCTCTAGGAGTTTACATGCTAAGAGGTGAGGGGGTTGGGGTCATCAAAAACAGATAACTAAATAGGAGATTAGTTGAAGAGGGAGAAAGTACTAATAACTTGCAGGATTAGAAGGTAATTCAATTTAGTTAACACTTGAAGTTAAGACTTTTGTATGGTAATGATGCAGAGGGAGTACATTCTTCTACCAGAAATGAAAAATTGTATTCCCATATAAAAAAGAGTAATTTGAAGCATGTGGAGATGTGGAAGACAACTGACTTAGGAAATGAATTAAATGTAATATTCCTTGTTCTGATTTTAACAGGGTGTGTGATATCATCTGTTTATTCCTTATTTGCTTTCTCTGTAAAATGCTGTATTTAGCCTAGGTAATGTCTTCTTTGGGCTAGATAATACAAGATCTCTTCTCTCAATAAACAGCAATTATCATATGACTCTGAGGTAATTCAATTATTGAATATTCACAATCAGTAAATCACAGAAAAATAATACCTTACTACATGCTTCAAACAAGACACATCATAGTACAAGTATGAAGGCTTCCCTGTCCCTCAAGGAGTTTGCAATTTATGTAGAAAAAGAAAGTCACACATAAAATGTAAAATAACACCAGAAGAAATAAATAATAGCTCAAGTAAGAGGAGATATAATAACTAAGAATACTACATATCATGTAATGGTAAGAATTCTGGAGTTGGAACTGGAAGACCTGGTTTTCACTCCCAGGTCTCATACTAATTATATGATCCTTGATAAGAAATTTCAATATCTTGACTATCTCTTTTTTGATATGTAAAATAAAGAATAATATCTTCACTATCTTTCTCATGGGGTTATTGTATAGAAGACATTTTTTTAAGCTTTCAAATGTTAGAGAAATGAGAAGATGATGATGATAGCAATAAAATATTTTATGGTTATTGTCCTTTTTGTTATACCTAAAATCATCTAGAATATTCTAGATAAATTGTACTGAAGCTGGAGTATTATCATAGAATGAATTATTGGCTACAATTGCACAGACACAATACCAATACATAAAGATTTAAGAACATTTTAATAGTTGCCACTATGCCATATACTCCTACCCTCAAATCTATATAGAATGAAAAAAAATTGAAAACATAATGATATAAGGGAAGAACTTTTTTTAAAAGGTAGGAAAGTAAGATATGTTAAATATCTTGTCCCATATATTAATAGAATTTTCCTGAAAATCCTTTCAGTGAGTCTACAAAAGATGAGTCTATATCCTAGCATTTATATTCAATTGCAAAAGCTGGTTATTTTGTCACTTTTGCTATAGTCTGCAATATTTTGAATATAAAAGAATAATAGTAGTACATGGGATTGCTATAGGAGTATAGAAATAGGAATTGTGGTTATATATTGAAGAGATGCAGATTTAAGCTTCCTCCAAGGGAAAATTTCATAACTCTTAAATCTTTCTTAAAGTAGAGCACCCTTGGGAGATACTAGGCTCTCCCTCCTTAGAACACTCAAGAAGAAGGCAGTTTGTAGACATAGTTACACTCCCTCTAAGATTCCAAACAAGTTTAGATTCTGTGATTTTGTGAGTATATATGCCAAGCAAAGTAAAGAAACCCTAATGATAATAATTATTTTCATATTTTAAAAGTATCAAAAATATAATACGGTGTAATGGGGTATTCCAATTTCTTCCTCTGTAAAATTAAGAGGGTGGAATAGAATATCTTTCAGGTGATAAATAGGCTTCTATGGCTCTAGTTGTTAAGGAAGAAGAATGTATAGTTTTAATTCTACCAAGGATTGTGTTTGACCTAACTCTAAAATATTAATCTATTAATTAAAAAGAGCACCAAAAGAATATATGAAATTTACATATTTACATATTTTTCTGAAGAGTGGCTGATGAGGTTAATCTCAATTCCAGCCAGAAAATTTAGAAAATAACTTCCAACAAAGCTAGACATGGAGCAGGTTTCATGGTAGTTAGATAGTAAAGGCTGTTACTCAATGTTAACCCTCTGAGGCAGTGATTCCCAAAGTGGACGCCACTGCCCCCTGGTAGGTGCTGCAGCAATCTAGGGAAGTGGTGATGGCCACAGGTGCATTTGGGGGCAGTGAATATCTGTAAGGGGGTAGTGTTAGTATGTGACAGGGGTCGCGGGGCAGTAGGCCAAAAAAGTTTGGGAACCACTGCTCTAAGGCTTAGGCAGTTGGGAGGATGATCTGAAGAACAGGTCTCTTTCCCTTGCAGTGGTGGGAAGCAATCATTCTTATAATGATAAACTATCCCTTTTGGATCATGAGACACTTCATTTATAAGAAAAAGATAGGAACATATGAACTGTTTGATACTGTCATCTGTAACTCCTAAAAGTAGAAAAAATTTATATTGTAGAAACCTGAAAAATAGACACACATAAAACTAGTGATAGCTTTCTTCATGATACTTCCCTTATACCTTTCTGTTATAATATTTTTTACTGCTTGGGCTTCATGATAAAAGGCCTTAATCAATTTGAATGTAGAAAATGTTTTGTACCTTAAAGTATTTCCATTCTACAAACACAATTTTGTTTCTTTCTATTATAGTTTATGAAATAAAACAGAAATAAATGGAATATTTTGTAATCATATAATAGAAAGAAACTAGGTATGGAAGACTTGTTGGGTATAAAAGCAAAATAAAAATCATCTCTTTTGTAAGAAAAAAATTACATCCAGATAAGCAGTTCAAAATAAAAGTGTAATCAATCAGGGAATAGGAAAAAAACCCCTGTGTTTCTTGAATATAGTTTAGTATTACTAGGGTATAAGAAATAGTAAGTGTGAAGAACACAGAGTAGTATGGGAAAACTTGTTTTAATGGATAAAAGTAAAGTAATTAGAATTAGGAAAACAGTATATATAAGGACTATAGAAATATAGATGTAAAGAACTGAAATAGGGTAGAAAACCACCAAACATTAAACTGAACATTATGTGATTATAATGATGCCTTGGATCTAAAAAGGAAGAGGAAAATTATATTTTTCTCCCTTATTTGTAGTCTAAGACTATATATAGATTATCAGATAATTAAAGAATATCAACCATAGGAGTAATGAGTTAGTTCACTATGGCTAAAATTGTTTAAGCACAACCTGAACGTTATAAAGAAAACTTAACTATCAGGTAAGAGATTGGATCACATGACTTCTGCGGTGACTTACAATTCAATGATTCTTAGTGTTTCTCATGTTCTTGTCCATTTGCTTTTTTTTTTTTTTTTAACCCTTGTACTTTGGTGTATTGTCTCATAGGTGGAAGATTGGTAAGGGTGGGCAATGGGGGTCAAGTGACTTGCCCAGGGTCACACATCTGGGAAGTGGCTGAGGCTGGGTTTGAACTTAGGACCTCCTGTGACTCTCACTCCACTGAGCTACCCAGCTGCCCCCTGTCCATTTGCTTTTGCCAATGTCCCTTCCCAAAGATGATGGCTATTATTCAGGTAAAAAAGTCCAATCAGAAAAAAAATGGTTTCTTGTTGATTATTACAAGAGAAAAAGTGACAATAAAAACAAAATGTTGAGAAAAGATGAATTAGATTTGTTGATTGGAATAAATAACATCTAAGAGTCCCCTTCCAAATCTGTGATTATTGGAGTCTCTGATAAATAATTTAAAGACACCATATACATGCTAGAAATAAATTGTAAAAGTCATGAAAAAGCAATAACAAAATGTTAAATTCAAAATCTGCCTGCCTTTCCTGCCCTAATCTCTCTCTTTGCTCACCTCTAATCTCACATCTCCAAATGCATTTCAGACATCTCAAACTGGATGTCAAACTGATGTCTTAAATTCAATATATCCAAAACAGAAGTCATTTTTGAGTTTTGCCCTAAACTTTCACCCTCTCTTATCTCCCTGTATTTCTATAGTAGGTAATACTGTTGTCCTAGTCCCTCAGATTTACAACATTGGAGTCATTCTGGATTTCTCACTATCTCTTTTTGCCCACATCCAAGTTATTGCCAAAGCCATCTCTGAAATATGCTCCCCTCTTTCTTTTGACACTACCACCACTCTAGTGAAGGCTTCTATTAACTGATATCTTTAGTATTGAAATAGCCTCCTGGTGGTTCTATCTTTCTGTAGACTCTTCCCACTGCAATACATTCTACATTCAGTCACTCCATTAAAATGCAAATCTGATCAAGTCATCCCACTCACCCCCACTACATAAACTCCAGTGGTTTTCCATTGTATCTAAAAGCAATTATAAATTGCTCTGCTTTGCATTCAAAATCCTTCCTAATAGACACTTCTTACCTTTCCAATCTTTTTACACCTCACTCTCTCACACATACTCTTTGATTCAATTATACTGGCCCCATAGTTGTTCCAGGAACAATACAATTTATGGCTCATCTCTGGGCATTCTTTCCATCTGTTCTTGTGCCTGGAATATTCTCCCTCCCCTGATCCATCTAGTGAACACACTGCCTTCCTCTTAAGTTCCAACTAAAATCCCACCTCCTATAGGAAACTCCTTTACTACTCATCTTAATTCCAGTTCTTTACCTTTGTTAATTTTTTTTCTCTTTATGTTGTCTATAGCTTACTTTATATATTTTTATTTGCATCTTTTCCCCTCCATTAGAATGAGGGCTCTTTTTATAGCCTTAACATATTGCTGAATACACATTGGGAACTTAATAAATGCTTATAGAACAGAATAGAATTGAATTGAGTCATAAGCATTAGGAAATCATTTCTGTCATAGGAGTATAGTCAAAACTGATATTATTCATACTTCTAGTAATAAGTTAGATTTTACATGACATTTTAAAATTTGAAAAGCACTCTAAACATATTATCTCATTATATCCTTACAACAATCCAGGGAGTTAAGTGTTATTACTATTCAAATTTAACAGATGATGATATTAAAGGATATAGGCATTAAGGAATTTACCTTGGTGTATGTCTGAGATATGATTTGAACTCAGGTCTTCCCAATTCTAATTCTCATGTTTCATCTACTGGGCCACCTAGTTGCCTTAGAACTTAGACACAGAACTGGAAGGGAAATTAATGATCATCTATTTAAATTATCTAATTTTATAAGTGAACAATCTGAGGTCTAATGAAGTAAAATAAATAAGTTAAAATGTCAGTTAAGTAGTACAGCAAAGTAATGTTCATTTATTAAGTGCTTGTATTGAGCCAACGGCTGATACACACACACACACACACACACACAGAGACACATACACACACACATACACACACACACATACACACACATATATATATATACAAAATCCTCCTTTTCCTTTAGCAGTGTCAATACTGATTTAACTATGGTTGTTGAATTTGACAACCAGGACAATAAGGAGAAGTGGAGAGAGTAGAATGATGGAAAATAGAATGAGGCATAACTAGACCTGCTAAACTTCAGTAGGACTTAGGAAGTACTAAAAAAATTTGGTGATGGCTCTAAGGTAGACATCCTATATCTGAAAAGGTCAAGTCCACGAGTGTATAGTTTCATGTCCAATGTGAACTGTCTGTTTGATAGTACCATATTGTATAATCTCAGAATATTAGTAAGCATCCCTTACTTAGAGTAGGTGATTGATAAATGTTGAATTGGATTGGAGTCTATGAATTTACAGATGAGAAAAGTGAAAGATGATTTGTCCAAGGCGAGAGGTTGCCAGCAGTTAAGTTGTTACACTCAGATTTTGATCCAAGTTCTCTGACTTCAGCTTCAGTGTTTATTGCCAGTATATTGTCCCCTCTCTTAAATTGAATGGGTCAATGTGAACTGGAATGACCTCCAGGAATTGATGATGAGTGAAAGGAGTAGAAGCAGGATAATGTTGTACACAGAGACTGACACTGTGGCACAATTTAATGTAATCTACTTCTCTACTAGCAGCAAAGCAATGATCCAGGAAAATTCTGAGGTACTTATGAGAAAGAACCATATTCACATCCAGAGAAAGAGCTATGGAAGTAGAAACACAGAAGAAAAAGCATTTTCTTCATCATATAGTTTGATGGGGATATGATCAGGGATATAGACTCTAAATAATCATCCTAATGCAAATATTAATAATATGAAAATAAGTTTTGATCAATGATACACGTAAAACCCAGTTGAATTGCTCTTTGGCTATGGGAGAGGGTAGAGAGGAGAAGAGGGAAAGAATATGAATCATGTAACCATGGAAAATATTCTAAATTAATTAATTAAATACATACATTTTTTAAAAATTGAATGGAACAAGGCAATTTCAATTCAGAAACACAATTCTTGATATATTTTTAAAGTTAGTTACAAGTTGAGAACCATGCAATGGTGCTTTTTGACAAGGGATCAACTGCTCTTTCAAAATGACTATAAAAACAAAACTTGATATATTCTATGGCAATTGGAATTTTTCTCCCTTTGTCATTTCCAGAAAGAGATACTTCTTTATAAAACAATGACCCAAGGAGAATTATATAAGATAGCAGGTAGAGCCTAAGAAATCTATCTTGTGTATAATATAGTCACTATTTAATATGATTCTTTAATTACTTTTCTTAGCTGCAAAAAGAAATCCTGGGCCATGCTTCATGTATCATATATATATATATGTACATATATATATATTTTAAAAATTACTAAATAGTCATATAACACAAAGAAAGTTGCAAAAGAGATTTAATCATTTTTAAAATTTTTACTATACTTGAGACACATATTGGTTTATATGCATTAAAAACCCTATGGCCAATGGCCCATAAAATATAAATTCATTGAGCATTGACATTCCATGTCTCTAGCTGCTTCTCATACCTTCAAGACTAGACCTCTTTTGGAGTTAGAGAGGCTATGTTCAGGATTATGTCCAGGGGTATAAGATATTAGGGCAACTAGGTGACTCAGTAGATAAAGCAGCAGGTCTCACATCAGGAATACAAATTCAAATCAGGCCTCAGAGACTTATTAGTAGTGTGATTCTGGATAAGTCTCTTAATCTATTTATCTCAGTTTCCTCTTCTATAAAATAAACTAGAAAAGGAAATGGCAAACTATTCCCATATCTTTACCAAGAATACACCAAATGGGTCAGGAAGATTTATACATGACTGAACAACAATAATGTTAGATAGATATTAGATGTCATAGATCATAGATTTTTAAATTATAGATTATAGATATTATATATACTAGATGTTAGATTGCTGATGTTGCAGAATTCTTAATGAGTTGGGTAGATACATGCTAGTGTGGATAGAACATGTTAATGGCACTTCTCTTAATTCTAACATTTACTGCTATTCTTCCAAACTAAGTTGATTACATCCACCCTTACCTTATTAGGGTAGGAGTAGGTCTGGGGGGATTGATTGGGAACGTCATTTATGTGTGAGTGATTGGCTTTATCCAGGGAGTTTAGGTGACAAATGGTTCCAAAGTCTATGTGACTTTTGAAGGGACAAATATATCAGCAAACTGGGGCCTGCTGACCAAATATTGCCACTGCCTGTTGTTGTTGTTGTTTTTAATGGCCCTTGAACTCATAATTTTTTTTCCTATTATTTGATCCAAGGGCCATAGTTTGTTAACTCATGATATAAATCACAGGGATCCTCAAATGACTCAACAATTTTGTTGTATTTGTTCATTCATTCATCATTACTCTAGAAAAAATAACAGAACACCATCATGCTTCCTGGGAGATGCAAAAAATATCCATCTAAAGAAAGAAATTTCTGGAATTCTGACTAATAAATTTAGATTTATCAATGACATTTTAACTGAAGAATATGGGAGACTTTTTTATATTCTTTTAATTATAAACCTATATTTAATGGGAAAACTATATCAGTGTCTTCAAATTATTATAGGGATATTTGAAACTTTTAAAAAATATATCACAAGAAGACCTCAGGCATTTAGAGAAATGTTCATTTAAAGGGAAAAAAGAAATGTTTCATTATCTATGAAAGCTGTTACCTATAGCTAATTTTTTAATAAGTTCAGAGGGGAACAGGGAATTGACCTTTAATTAATATTAAATTACTTATTTCCCTGCATCTTCCATATTTTCTCTCCAGAGAGTCTGTCATTTGGGAACAGAGCCATAACCAGAAATTTTTATGCATGAGGAAAGTAGAACAAAATGAATTCTCAAATCAAGGCCAAAACCATAGGACACCACAAGGACCACACTTGGGAGGCTGCTGTTTAATGCGGTCATGAGAGGGGTTGGTTAGGATAGTCCTTCATAGGAACTTGCCTGGAATAAATCAGTAGCTTCATATGTTAACTAATTGTTTCTGCTAGATGAGAAATCTTATTGCCTCAAAATGACAGATTATAAGTGCTTAAAGTGCTGTCAGCCTGAGGCACAGTTCTGATCACCCTACCATAGTTTTAGCTTTGTCTAGGAATCTTCCCAGTTCCTTAGAGTTTTTATATGGGATTTTTATCCCATCTTGCCCATTTTTTGAGGCAGACCTTTCAAATGTATTGCTTTTCTCCAGTCTTTCCTTGTACAACATATAAGTAAATTGGACCTAATAGGAATATCTATTTAGAGATGAAAAGAACCTTAGGGGCTATTGGGTCTACCTAATTTTACAGATGAGGAAAATGGGACAGAGAGAAGTTAGTTAAATTGTTCAAGATCACTTAGCTTGTGTCTGAGGAAGAATCTGAAGTCAGGTCTACCTAACTTCCTAATTTTTGCACTCAATCCACTACTACATAGGGACAGTAGAGTAGAACTTGATTAAGAAAGGAACCAAATTAAAATCCTATTTGTTTTGCATAACTAAAACTCCTCTCCCTTTTATTAACTTCTGAAACTGACATGGATTTCTAGATATATAATGCTCTCAATTATTAAAAAATAATTTGTTTATGCTAAAATTCTATTTCCTGATTCTATTAAAATTTTCAACCACATTGAGAAAATGAAATATTGGATGTTACCTCAATTTAATAGCTAAGTATATGAATGTACAATTTGGGCAGGGATGTACTGTAGTCAGGTCAAGGAGTTTATAAACACCTAGTTTTCTTCTTTATGCTTCATATTAAATTTCAAATAATATAAGATAAATGGTATTCATGTAAAGATGCTGTAGATATTGTTTGGCCATTTTACATATGAGGAATCTGAAGTTCACCAAGGTTAAGCAACTTGCCCCTGCTCATTCAGTTAATAAGAGATAGAGCGGGGTTAAAATCTACATCTCTCATTTCCAAATTTGCTACATTTTCCAGGATACAATCTTAATTCGGTATCTCTGCTGTTCTTAGTATGGATGATGACTATTTATATCACAATAAATAGTATTACTTAGTTGATGTCATACAGAAATAAGTTGACTATCACACCTCTAAACACCTATGGTCCATGTTAGTGTGCTACAGGTTTACACATTCTACAAGGTGGGTTACGTAAGGGAATAAGGGAAAGAAATAAAGAGTTATTAAGGATTTTCTTTTTGCAAAGTATTATACTATGAGCTTTGGAAATATTACCTCATTTGATCCTTACAACAATCCTGGGAGGGAGATATTATTACTATTTCATACTTGAAAAACAGGGTCAGAGGTTAAATGACTTGCTCAAAGTCACATAGCTAGTAAGTGTCTGAGATCACATTTGAATATTGGTCTTCCTGATTCGAGATTTGGTGTTCTCTTTACTGTACTACCTAGTTGCAACAGAAAAATAAAGATAGTATCTGCCTTCAGGGAGCACATTATGATGGCCCTATGCTTGATCATAATTAAATCAGAAATAATAGGTCTTGTGCTACATACACCAAAGGGCTATGGTGATAAAGGTATTTTGTAATTCTTAAAATATAATATATATGTTCATTAATTTGATAATTATTAATTTAACAATTTGGTAGAAATAAAGTAATAGTTGATCTAATAATTTATTAATACTAAGTTAATTAGGCAATAAATTAATATTAATGATCTTTACAGATCAATTTATTTTCATTCTGTCCACATTACATTCCCTCCCTCAATATTTACACACATATTCCATAAATAATTTACATAAAATGGAATCCTTGCTCTACATTTAATTCCTCACAGAAAACAATCATAGCACTTGACAATGATAATTTCATCTTTCAAATGCCTTAGGAATGAAGAAGGGAAATTCTATTGTTTTCTAGATCTGATTTCCACTAACAAGATGAAACTTATTGTTGAGGTGAAAAATGAAAACAAACTTCATGGGTCATGATCCCTTTATCATATAGTTTTTGGATGTCATTGGACTCTTTGACAGTCTGATGCAACCTATCAGGACCTTCTCAGAATAATGCTTGTTCAATTCATAACTGAAAAATGCCAAATTTCAATAGGAATTATTGAAATGAAAATATAGGCATCTATTACTTTCTATTTAAGTTTACTGACTCCATGGAATCTATTTCTTAACTTCCATGGGTCAGGGGAACCAAGGGCAAGAACCTCAATCCTAGTATTCATAATTATGAGAGAAAAGTCAGTTATTGTCTCTAATGTACACTAAAGTTTAGGAGAGTAGATTTCAAAAAAAGTTGAGAGAAGGAATAGATAGGAACTGAAAGGAGGAAAATCTCATAGGAGGGGTCAGCATAGGAATAATGAGAAATAATAAAAATTTAAATTCAGAAGACAAAAAGGAAAAAAATTATAAGTATAAAAAAATGAAAGTTGCCTAAAAAAGTAACTATAAATGTATTGGTATCTGGTCTAGGTAGTGTGCTATCTTATATTTTAGCAGTGACTTATAAAGAAGCCAGGATGATCTAATTTCATATGACAAAAAGGATAGTTAGCTGACCAGATGATATAGTTAAACCAAAAGAAAGTATTGGCAGTTTAAAACACTTAACTAATTTAATGTAATCAAAATTATTTATTGTACATTTTGTGATTTTTTCTAACTTTTGTTTGGTTTTAAAATCTTTTATTTCCCAGAGATCTGACAAGTATACTATTCTGTGTTCACCTAATTTACTTATACTTTCCTTCTTTATATTTAAGTCATTAACCTATTCTGAATTTATCTTGGTGTAGGGTATGAGATGTTGATCTAAACTTAATCTTTCTCTTATTGTTTTCCAAATTACCCAGCAGTTTTTGTTCCAAAAGCTGGGCTCTTTGGGCATATCATAGACTGTCTTGCTGAAGTCATTTATCCCTAGTCTATTCCACCTATCCTCCCTTCTGTCTTTTAACCAATACCATATTGTTTTGATGATCACTGCTTTATATTACAGTTTAAGATCTGGTACTGCTAGATCACCTTGCTTCATGTTTTTTTTTTTCATTATTTCCCTTAATATTCTTGATCTTTTGTTCTTCCAAATGAATTTTGTTATAGTCTTTTTCTAATTCAGTAAAAAAGTTTCTTGGTAGTTTGATAGATATGGCACTCAATAAGTAAATTAATTTGGGTAGTATGGTCATTTTAATTTTGCACAAACAAAACCAATGCAACCAAAAATAGAAGGAAACCAACAAATTTGGAAAAAAAATCTTTATAACAAAAAAAACTCTGACAAAGGTGTAATTACTCAAATATATAAAGAGCTAAATCAATTGTACAAAAAATCAAGCCATTCCCCAATTGATAAATGGGAAAGGGATATGAATAGGCAATTTTCAGAGAACAAAATCAAAAATATCAATAAGCACATGAGAAAGCATTCTAAATCTTTTATAATTTGAGAAATGCAAATCAAAACAACTCTGAGGTATCACCTTACACCTAGCAGATTGGTTAAAATGACAGCAGGGGAGAGTAATGAATGTTGGAGGGGATGTAGCAAAATTGGGACATTAATGCATTGCTGGTAGAGTTGTGAATTGATCCAATCATTCTAGATGGCAATTTGGAACTATGCCCAAAGGCTTTAAAAGACTATCTGCCCTTTGATCCAGCCACACCACTGCTTAGTTTAATGTTAATGGTACCTTTTATATCACTCCAAAGAGATCATAGGGAAAAAGACGTAAAAAAATATTTATAGCTGCACTCATTGTAGTTGTAAAAAATTGGAAAACAAGGGTATGCCATTTCATTGGGGAATGGCTGAACAAATTGTGGTGATGGAATCTGCTGGTGATGGAATACTATTGTGTTCAAAGGAATAATGAACTGGAGGAATTCCATGTAAACTGGAATGACCTCCAGGAACTGATGCAGAGTGAAAAGAGCAGAACCAGGAGAACATTGTTCACAGAGACTGATAAACTGTGGTAAAATCTAATGTAATGGACTCCTCTACTAGCAGCAATGCAATGATCCAGGACAATTCTGAAGGACCTATAAAAAATAATGCTATCCATATTCAGAGGAAAAACTATGGCAGTAGAAACACAGAAGAAAAACAACTGCTTGATTTGGAATGTAGACTCTAAATAACTACCCCAGTGCAACTATAAACAATATGGAAATAGGTCTTGATCAATGACACATGTGAAAACCAGTCGAAATGCAGATTGGCTACAGCGGGGTGGGAGTTTGGGGGGTGGTGGAGGGAAGAGTAAGAACATGAATCATGTAACCATGGAAAATGTTTTATTATAAAATAAAAAAAAATTAAAATAACACTTAACTGAGTTAAATAGCACAAAATTTAATATAGATCAATCCAAAATCTTTAGTTGATTTAAAAAATAATTTTTGTCAGTACAAGGTAGAGGAAATAATGGTTATACAGCAATTTGTATGAAAAAGATGTGGGTATTTAAATGAATTTACTAAAAGTTCAATTTGATTCAAAGTGTTAAATGCAGCCAAAAAATGTTAATGTAATCTTGGGATGCAGTAAGGGAAGGTATAATATCCAGGAATATAGAATAGATAATCCTACTGCACTTAGATTAGGCCCCTAGTCAGTCTTTATTTGCAGCAATGGGCTTAGTTCTAAGTATCACAGTTTTGATATCACTGATGAAAAAGAAGTCAATTAAAAGAAGGCAACTGGCATGGTGAAGGCCTAGCAAATGTCTTTATCATGGAGAATGGAAGATTCACAAGCGAGGATATTATAGTTATCTTAGAGTACCTGAAGTTCTGTTATGTAAAAGAGAGTTTAGGCTTGTTCAATTGGCTCCATAGACACAAACAGGGCAGAATTAGAATAAATGGATGGAAATTTAAAAGACCCAAATTTAGTCTTGATTTTAGGAAATAATTCCCTAACAATTAGAATTTTTTAGAAGTATAGTGGGCCACCAAAGGAAGTAATGAGTTATTCTAATATTTTTTTTTGGTTTTATATGCTTGTTGACTGATTGATATTATGATACACTATTCTTAGTTTTACTATTGGAGGCAAAATAATATATTAATCAAAGAATGCCTTTCAAAAACATGTAAAATTAATTATTCATAAGATATTTAATATTTGTTAAGGAATAATGATAATAATAATGAACAAAAATAATAATAGTAATTATTACTATTATTGGTCAAGAGCTATGATTTTGTTTGTGTGAAAATTGCCCTCGCTACTCTAAAAGGGCAATTCTATTGTCTTAAAGAGTTGCCTGGTCTGGGACAATAAGGAAGTTAAACTCTGGCTACACAGCTAGTCTGCATCAGAGGCTGAACTTGAAATCTGAGTCGGAGACTAGCTTTCTATTCACTATATCATCTTGCTTCTCTGTGTTAGTTATGGTTAAGCATCACCATATATTAGTTACTGACTCTCTCCATCTTAAATATTTAATAAGCCAATTTATTCAGATATAATCTCTTATATGGAAATTCCTTTTATCTTGCTTTCTACTTTTGCAAGTCAATTCATTTAAATGCAATAAATGTTAAGTGCCTACTATGTTCCAGGCACTATGGTAAGCACTAGGGTTCAGTGATGGAAAACTAACATAGTTTCCACCTCCAGGAATATACAGGGAGATGCTACATGCATATAAATAACTGTAATACAATTTATAAAATTATTTGTCATCTTAAACCACTCACTGCTGCAAAGACTCCTTTTGTTGCCACTAATATTTTCCTAGGGCTGTTTCAAATTATGAAACAATAGAATCTCAGAATCAAAATTATAAGTACTGGAAAAGTCATAGAATGCCTGAGGCCTAAAGATATTAGAATCTATTAGTAAACAGGAAAAGTGGCCAAAGAATCATGTATGAGAGGCTTGTTATGAATTATGATGTATATACAAGGAGTGATATAAAAGATACCATTAATGACATATATGATTGGAAAAGCAGCTAGTCACAAAGGAAGACAGATAGGCAACCTGAGTTACACTTTATAATGGTAATACTATGACAGAAATTCCAGAAAAATATCTTAAATTTGTTACATAGGTCCCTTATATTATTTATATACTTAGATGAGAATTGCCTGGAATGGAAATATGTGTATCAGTAGAGGGCATAGTAATGTCAAGGAAACCATAAAATATCAAGAGTATTATGGCGGTCAAAAGGTCCTCAATTTGTTTTTAGCACTTTTGACTTTTCCTTTATTTAGCTTACCATTAAAGTCATTTAGAAGGGGAGAGTAAACAAGTCCTGGATTTAAATCTTCAGTCTGATTCACTAGCTATGTTTATCTTGGGCAAGCAACTTACATTATATCTGCTTTAGACAACTTTCTAGGATTTATCAACTATATCACAGCTGTCATCATCTAAATTGGTTGTAGGAGATCACCTACTAGATGTTTCCTCATTCTCGCTGAATCAAACATTGTTATTTTATGAATTCACAAACAAAATTATGGCAAACTCCTTTTAGCACCTCAAAAAACAATTGAAATAACTAAAGTTTATTAGGAATATGGATGTGGTATATGCCAAAGACTATATCTGTATCAATACATCTGCTCATGTTCTCAATAAGTCTTATGATTTAAAAAGTCTTCAGAAAATAGTATGATTGGTATTTTCATAATTTATAAATCTCAATCTGTGGGTGAGAACTTTATAATTCACTCATAGCCCCAATGCAGGACAGAAATAAGGAGACGGGCCTCAAAGACAATGTTAAGTGCATCCCCGATTATCTAGAATATCTGGTGGGTACCATTTAATAATGTCACTAGTATTATTGTTTTCCTGGCTAGAAAGAAAAATGCAAGAACAAACCTAGAAATCATGAACCAGGAAGACTGAATTCATTTGGGGAGAAAATAAAATGTTTGGAAAGTATTTCTTATTTGTTGAACACCTGGAGAAAAGCAGCTTGATTTAGGAGAATAGGCAGAAATTCAAGCTGGAGAGGTTATGCTTAATTAACTATAAGAATTCTTTCAAGATATTACAACTATGATAGATAAGAGAAATTCAGTGGAATTAATAGAATGGGTTTTTTGTCTTTACACAAGCATTTATAAACACTCCATGTCAGAAGATAGAGGTTAACATGAATAGAAGTCTGTTCAGGCTCCACAAATGGCAAAACTTATTAACAGATTAGAGACAACCTAGGACCATCTAACTTCAAACTAGTTATGTTGGAGTAAAAGAATTCCATTACAAAAATACCATTAAGGAAGAATATAATGTCCTAAAAACCATTTAAAAAATCTATATATTGTAACAATTTAAAGCACACATACAGATTAGTTTGGAGTATTTGGGGACTGGAAGGAGGCATAGAGGATGAACAGAAATAGCATTTTCGTGAGACTCAATATTTTTTGCCACTTTTTTGTTTTATAAATGAATCCAAATATCTTTAGACCTAAATAAGTTCTCATTTGCCTAAAATTTGTACTGATTTTTAGACTGCTTGTAATGAATTGTAGGATAGTGAGAAAAATTCTTAACCTAGAATCGGGATATGTGGGTTCACTCTCAGCTCTGTCACATATTAAAGGTATAACCTTGTATCATCATTGGACTTGAGTTTCATTGCTCTAAGCTGTAAAATGTAAACCATATTACCTGAAAGGTTCTTTCAAATAAAAAATAGAACAATGCTTGTAAAGCCCTGGGTAAAACTTGAAATATTAGGTAAATATGATCTTATATGGAAGTTGTCCCTGAGTTCTTTGTTGGTGAGTCAATAGTCCACCTGTTCCAGAATCAACAAAGAACTTTGGAGAAAACTAAAAAGAGGAAAGACCAGTAAATATCAGCTGCCAAATGATGAAAGATAGATTAGAAAAGTGGAAGAATTGGCATCAGTGCATGGGATAGTATTCAGCAAGTGAACTTTAAAGAGAAGCAGGAAATAATGAATGGCCCCATGGAGTAACATATGTGGGGGGGGGAGCATCTGTACTGCCCCTTGGTTTTTTGGTAAGAATAAGAGATTTTACTCCTCTGAAACACATAGGCATAGAGAACAATGAGTAGAAAAGCAATAGCATCATTTAATTATTCAACAATGTTGTTTTACTAAATTCTTTGAGCCAGACATTATGCTGTCCAAATCTTCCGCAGATAGCCAAGAGGATTCCTTGAAGAATTCTCTTCTCCCCATCCCTATGACTCTTGACTATTGTTTTATTTTGAGTTGGAGAGTGAATTGTATGAAGATAATGGGGAAGTTTTATCTAAATACCTTAACCATGTTCTGGGAATTCCTGGTTCTTAGAGCACATGAATAGACTCCCTATGAATTATGCTTCTGGTTCAAGGAGGAGTTCAGAGAGGTATCCATGTAGTGATTGTTTGAATACATTGATTTTTATTCCTTTTTCATCCATAGTCACAAGTAAAGAATCCTTTTTAAAAAATCAACCAAGCTTGTATGACTAAATCCTTTGAAACAAAGCAGTGAAAGGAAGAAAGTAAAGTTTTCCCAGTGGGTGGAAGCACCAAAAGCCATAAGAATTTAACTGGATACAGCTAAAAGCACCATGTTCCCTGACTAACTGCTACACAAGAGAGTTTAGGAGATGGAGATAAGTCAGTATTGTAACAACAGAGTACGGACACTCTTTGCTTGTAGTACATTCTAGCATTGTTTTTGTATAGCATAACTAAGTAATGCTTGATCCTCAATATCAAATTGTATTAGATAATTGAACAGAAGCACCACCTGGTGGTTAAATATTTTTCATTATTAATTATTTATTCTTACCTTACATTTTTTAACAGTGATTTGACTATTGAACATATGTTGGGTCTGATTCAAATTCATTTTATTAAAATTTGTCACTTTTAAGAGAAACCTGGGAAGTTTCTGACTTAGCCTAAGGGGAGAATTTAGAACTAACTGGACTCAAGTCAGGAAAATCACAATTTTTACTTTCTCTGTTTTGTCCAAGTCATTTAACTTGATTTCCATACCCTAATCAATCCTCCAAAAATGTCAAATTGCAGAAGAAGACATTCCCGAGGAACACTGTACACCAATTAAATAACAGGTCTGATAAAAACAAGTGAAAATTTGATATCATTTACATAGCACATTCAGGTTTGCACAATACTTTACAACAGAAGTGTTAATGTGATTTCTGTGATGCATGAGGTTGGTGTGGCCTGAATTAGATTAAAATTTAATCAAGGGGGCAACTGGGTGGCTCAGAGGATTGAGAGCCAGGACCAGAGAAGAGGTGCTGGGTTCAAATCTGGTCTCAGATACTTCCTAGCTGTGTGACCCTAGGCAAGTCATTTAATCCCCATTGCCTAGCCCTTAGCACTCTTCTGTCTTAAACCAATACACAGTATTGATTCTAAGATGCAAGGTAAGAGTTAATTTTAAAAAATGTAATCAAATATGTTTTGTTTCACAATGTTAAATAGGGAAATATGTATTATATGATGATATATGTTCAGTCTATATTATGTTACCTGCCTTCTTGGGGAGGGGAGAATGGCAAGAAAGAATAAAACAGATTTTTGAATATAGCTAATGTGAGAAATTTGTATCTCTTGGATAAGCATATTTATTAAAGTTTATTACATATTTATAAAAAATCATATATATTTTAGTATTATGTTACATGTTATCTATAAAAATAAATGGTAACTCTAAAAAGTAATATATGTTTACAATAAAGATATATAACATTACATTTAAAAACTAAGTCAGTTTGCAGTTCAAAGCTTTTTTGGATTGGTGACACTTTTCTCCCCTCATTTCTATCTGAAATTGACACTATTGCTTTCTGTATTCTCATTTGATTTTCTCTACCCATTGGGATAACTACTATTATTATCCTCATTTTAAAGAAAAGAATACTAAGGCTAGGGAAGGCTAAGTGACCTTATGTAAGGTCACACAGCTAATAAAAAGTCTGAGGCAGAATTTTAATTTGGGTTTTCCTGTATCTGGGTCCTCTGCCATGATCAACATATCTAGCTGCCTTTCACCAAATATATACTTTTTAGTTTACAGAAACGTGCATAATAATATCTGCATTTATAAAACAACTTCTCAAAAAATACTCGGTAAATATCAAGAAGATATGAAACAAAGATAGCTAATAACAGTTTAAAAATTAAATGTACTAGATGAATAATGTATGTGTTATTTTCAAGTAGTCTCATGGCTGATGCCAAGTGCCTGAACCATAAGTTCAAGATTATCTAGAGTGTTTTTTTTTAAATATATAATGAGAAACTCATGAAACCAAACTTGTTTCTACTTAGTGTTATAAGAAGCAAAGACCGGAGAATGAAGAATAAGATAGGAAAGGGAGTAGCCATTAAATAGTCATTTCCAAATGAGGACATATTAGATGAAGTTCAAGAAACTTTGGCCTGGTTATTAATGACAGTGACTTTACTAAGAAATTCAGTAGAGTACATGGCTTCAGACACAATGGAATACTTGGACCAGGTTTTCTGGAGTAAACAAGCACAACTTTATAGAATAATTTATTTTTTTTAAAACACTAAAGTTTAATTAAGCAGTAGATAAAATAAACTATTTATGTGATCAAAAAGAAGTCTATTTAAGTCTGAATAGATGATGTGATTTATTTAAAATGTCTAGATTACGGGGAAAAATAAACAATTGTGCTATTCATTTGTATTTCATTTTGTATCCATTTGCATTATAACATCTTAGGATCACATGAACCAGAAGCAGAGCCAGAAGGGTTTGTTGAGGTCATCTAATGTAATGCTTTCATTTTTTCAGAAGAGAAAATTGATGCCCAGAAGAGTTAAATGACTTAACCAAGGGTCGCTAGTAAATACTGGAGTTGGGATTTGAATTCTCTGACTTCAAATCCTCTGGTTTTCATTTTTCTACTATGCTAAATTAAAAGAGTCCAATTCTAAGTACACAAAAATAAAGTTAATTAGTACAAACTACTGTAATTACATACAAACAAAATCTTTAGGGAATAATACACATCAAAAGTATTATCCTCTTGCAGTAGAAGAAAATCCTGCAATGAGATTCTCTCTTCATTTAACTTCTGGGGTGTTCAACTGAACATTCTTAATTAGCACATTTTGTCACTCTGACTTTTGATTGATGATATTATGTCATAGGGTAAAGCAATTTTCTTTGTCTAAATTAAAAGTACTATATGTGTTGTGAGTGGTATTTTTTAGTAGTTTTTATATTAAATAGTTCTAAATGCAATGTTTTAAATGTTTAATACCACTTATTTTCTTTTAATTTTTTACTATTCTTCTCAAAAGTAAGCCCCAAAACAATATAATTGTTGAAATTGCTCAAAAACAATTCCTCAGGAGGTGAGGGATAAGTCTTGTTATACTATTCCTTTCTCTCTCACCCTACTTTTTTTTTTTTATCATGGTTAGAATAAGATTTTTATGCCCTGATTAAGTCCTTCACTGTTAGATAGTACAAAGCATAGCTACCTTAAGAATGTCTGAGTTCAAATCCCAAATCAGATAGTTTCTAAATGTATATCCTTTAACAAATTATTTAAACTCTGTCACAGTTTTCTTAGCTGTAAAATGGGTATAATGACAGTACCTATTGTCCAGAATTATTGTGAAATGAAATAAGATAAGAAGATATTTGTAAAGCATTAAGCAGTGTCTGGCACATAGAAGGTGATTGATAAATACATATTCCTTTCTCCTTCAAGTCATATTTCTATTTAAAATTCCTACAAGGCTACCGGCACTAAATACATATCTATAAAGCTAACACTTTCCACACAATATAAAAGTAATTTTAAAAAAACTCTACCCAGTAAGAGTAGATATTAGATTGAGTATAATAAATTTTAATTCAAGTCAACTCTTTCCTCCTAAAGAGGTAGCAAACTAGAGCCAGGTAAGAAGGCACTTTGTAATTTTGTTTTGCTTAAGTATTTATGTTAAAATGGAAGCTTCTATTGAGTGAGGGGAGGGAGGAGGGAGTTGTTGGGAAATGGAAGTGTTTTAAAAAAATAAGAACATTAATGAAACATTAAAAACTATTTAGAAGAAAAAGAAGACTGTTAGAAAATTTATTGGCTATAATATCATTTAGTGCTTAAATTAATTTTCTTAAGAAAGGCAGAGTATAACTTTAAGATCCTCCCATTTTCTCAGTCTTTTCATACTTTTCTCAAAACAAACTGTAGTTCTCTAGCTTTGTAGTCATTTGTTCTGAAAAGTAAATTCATGGAGGGTATTATACAAATAAAAGGGTTTTAATTTCCAAAAGCTATTAAAATTCAGGCTCTAGGAAAAAAATGTTTGAAGTTCAAATGAAAGACAATATCTGAATAACACAAATCCCCAAGAGAAGACATGGTACCTGCCGGGAGCTAGAAAGGTTTTATAAATGTTGTCTTCTGTAAAGTCGACTGCAAACATCATAAGGCCTTTTGTAAATATGTCTACCAGCCTTTGTATTTGAGTAGAAATATTGAACTTCTAACCATTATTATTTTAAAAGAGAAAATTATTTTAGATTTTTGATGAATAGCCGTTTGCTCTTGTCCTGAGAATCAAGTTTCAAATTGTACATATTGTGAGTATTTGATAGCTCTTCCTTCTTTTAAAATGTTCCAAGAATCCTGGATGGGAATTTGCTCTCTGTCTCTGTCTCTGTCTCTGTCTCTGTCTCTGTCTCTCTGTCTCTCTCTCTCTCTCTGTCTCTCTCTCTCTGTCTCTCTCTCTCTCTCTCTCTCTCTCTCTCTCTCTGTCTCTTTGTTTCT